>NC_056739.1:1277675138-1277732638 GCF_019279795.1 Protopterus annectens
GGTATGTTTCTTTAATTTTGCAAAATGTACCTGATTTTCCTTGTATTTTCTCTGCCCTCTATATGCACCTCTTGACCTCTTAGCTCAAGAAAACTGGAAAGCCTTAACATATATTAACATAAGAAAGTCCGGGCGACTGGACTTTTTTTCTATTGGTGTATGCTCGATTTACAATAGACATGCTGGTTGGGCTGATGTATGTATCTTTGTATATGTTTGGATTCCTAGTGAGAATATGCTCATCTGCAAATTGATGTTAAAGCTGTCAGACTATGGTACCAGTGCCTATAATAAAGGCCACTTAAAATTTTGTTACCAAGAATATTAGCTCACTCCGCTCACAAAATTACCTACATTGACTAACATTTTATATTTACCTAAACACTAAAAATCTAGAATAATAATGTCAGTTTCCCCAAAATGTAAAATTTGCACTACATGGTAAGGAAGGCTACAGTATGTGAGTTTTAAATAATTTACTGTAGGCTTGGTTTCATCATTCTGTGCTATGTGTTAGTTTGTTAATCGGTTAAAGTTTCAATTAAAACAAAACTTTTTACTGCTGAAAGAATGCCACAGTAGGAGGGAGTGGAGGTGAAAATTTCTTCTCCCACCTAGGAGATGCAGTGAAAAGAGGTAAGAATGTCCCCATTCACCTTGTGAGACAGTGGAGACAGAGGTTCCTTACGTATGTATGAGGCTTCCCTTACTATGAATATTTTACCCTGATGGGATTGTAACTTCAGTTTATGAGAAGTCGTACATTAGCCATTACTGATAGGGTATGGCTTTGTAGGGGGTAAGGCAGGTTTTGAATTTCCTTTAGAAGTTTTGGCTCGGTTGAAAAATCATAGAGTGAAAAGTTGCAGTTTAGTAAAGTCCCTCTATGTTACTATTTTTGAAGAATGCTATGTTGGTGTTGTGAAAGGGGGGGGAATGGTCCTTTTGAGTTATGTGCTGGGGGTGATGACCACGCTTTGTTATATGCATGCTGCATAGGTTTTTGAGAAGATCATTTCAATGTCTACAAAAAACAGAGTTAAGTAGATGCATTCCAAATAGCTGCTAGATATTACAGGTATGTGTAGCTTTGTTACTTTTGAGCGATTGCCAAACATATTGTATCACTGACTTCAGCTGCTGTACCATATGCACATACTGAGAAAGAAATGGGTACGATTATGGATTTGGTGTAGTTTTGTTGCAATGTTTTATGAGTAAGGAATGTAATGCTTTATAGTATTGGTGTTTATATATGAGTTTACAAGCTTATTTTAACTTTGGTGTGTGTGTGTGTGTGGGGGGGGGGGCAGTTATGCAGTTATTGGCATGGATTTTCCAGCTTTTTGGCTTTTGATTTCATGTTTTTATTGAATTATATAACAATGAGTCAGTTAATCTTCTAACAGATGCAAATTAGCTGAGTATTTTCTTTATACATATATGTGTGCATAGAAAAACAATGTTTCTGCGTATGATTACAAATATGTGTGCACCTGTCTGCTTTGCATTATGCTTATGCTGTCCTGCAAGGCAATAGCAAATCAGGTCATAACATCCCTGAAAGGCTACTTTTCTCTGAGGATAAAAAGCATAGGTGAAACTAATTATCAACTCAAAGAAAGCTATTGTGAGTACATCTGCAATTTGTGATGGAAACTGGTAAGACTTTTGAAACTTCCTGTAAGCGCTCCTCTCTCTGTCCCCATAGCCAAAGCTAGGACATGTTCAGAAAGCCAGTCTGAAAATGTAAACAAAAACCAGAACCAAAACAAAAAATCTCTGGGAGTTTCCTACTCGGAGGGCGGTTTCTCTGCTGTGGTACAACAAGGTTTCAGTTTTTACAGAATTTTTTATAAGGATGGTGGCTCCTGCTTGGGCTGTAAGTATAAGGGGCTTGGCTGAACTTTGCTATAGGTGAAGATGGATTCAAATAATTAGTAGTTTTTGTGAGGTTGGTGTAGCAGGATTATTATTTTGGGGGGGGTTGGGAGGGAGGAGTAGGATGCCTGTCCGGTAATCAGGTTGGTTAGGGTTTTAATAATAAGTATTGATTAAAGTGGCAGTTTGAAGTAGGGATTTGTTGGGACATGGTGTGGGATCTTTTTTGGATCCAAGATTAAGTAATGAATTAATCGATAACCAAAATATTGTGGATTTATTTTTGTGGTTGTTTTGTAGTTTAATATAGAAGTGTTTTTTTTGTCTTTGTATACTTTAACTTGATTACACGGATACCTAAAGGTTTTTAGTTGACAATTAGTTTTGTTCTTTAGATATTCTTTCCATGCTTTGTCCCGGTCCCCCCTTAGTTTATTTTGTTTTGATAGCCATGAAGCATGGTTACATTATTCTGCAAAGGGGAGCTACACTATTAAGGGTATCTAGAAATGTTGCATTAAAGTAATTTTCTGCACCATCCAGTGGTATCGTTTTTTGTTGTAGATGAGTTCATAGGTTTTAGAATGTTAATGAATGCATGTTGGTTGAAATTTCATAGGTTTTGTGTCATTTATAATGCTGTTTATTTGTTTTATTTGTTGTCATTTGTTTACTGGGAGAATTTATCTTGGCCAGAGCTAACTCTTTTTCAGCAGAGGTTTGGGGAGAAAAGCTCCACAGATGCAGAATTGTACTAGTACAAATGACAATTTGAGGAATACATTTGGTATACAATATAAAAATTAGAGTACATAAAATCTATAATACAAAAATGCATACAATACATGAGTAGATACACAGGAAGTAGCAAGGTTAAAGAAATTAGTTTTGGCATAGTGAACTTTTGTAACACTTTTGGGACCTACAGAGAGAAGGAAGGAGCTACAGGTGAGAAATGCTACTGATTAGCAGGTAGAAGATAGATGTTAGCAGCTCAGGGGGGGGGTAAGGTGAAGGAGAAGCTAGATATAGAAAAGGTAGGTGAGCAGGTGAAAGGGGAGAGCTAGTGACAGGTGCATGCAATATTATTAATCAGGTGTTCCCAGGTTATATGGGAAATCATTCTATAGGCATAGGCTGGAAGGCGGCCACTTAGAGTATTGGGAAAGGTACCTGTTTGAGTAAATTTACTAGGTTCTGTTACTAGAATACAATAAAGGATAGAGCCAAGGTTGGTATTTTATCATATCTAGTTGGTGGTGAGATAAATTTAGAAAAATAAAAAAGAGGTTTATACTGGCTTTTGGGAAATCAGCTCTTAGGTTTTGCCAGTTAATGTTAACATCAGCTAAGATTTCGTAGGAAATTATGTTGAATACCCAGTATAGGACATCTTCAAGTATCAGTATATTTTGACTAGCGAGTTTGTGGCAAGAGGCTACTCTTGTAAGCAAGTAGATGAAGCAGTATCTGAAGTATGTTCCCTAAGAGAAACTTATAAAGTAGCATTTAATAGGTCAGATAGACAAACTGTCACCTCTCGGGTTGTACTTACATACTCAAACAATGAAGGAGTGATTTGTGAGATTATAAAAAAGAACTGGCCAGTTCTGATGACAGATGAAACAGAAGGGCACTAGGCTCCACACCAAGTGTCTTGTTTTGCAATAATAAATCTTTAAAATGAGAACTGTGCTATAAATGCACCAAATGCAACAGTTTTCCTTTGTCATAGGTTCATAGGTTCATACTAGGCTATCTGCCCTAGGGCATTTATAAGCCTAGCCAGAGTGTGTTTGGCTTTCGCCACCCATTTTAAATTAATTTTGCTATGCCCTTTTTCGAGGTTAGTATACTGTGCCTCTGTCTAACAGTGACACAGAAGTGATACCCGGGGTAAACCTACGATCTCCCATCCACTCATCAAGATTCCTCTTGAAGAGAGTCAATGAGGGACTCTGCCTATCCTGGACTGGGATTTTATTCCAGAGTGAAGGGAGCCTCTGGGTTATGAATCTGTCCCTCCAGCATGTCCTATTTATTTCAGTGCTGAGGTTCAAGTCTCTCAAACACGTAGCTCGATGGGATTTGGATTTTCTGAGGTGCAGCATGTCCATTAATTCGGGTTGGCCATGGCTTTATACGTCAAGCACAGATCGCCTCTGAGCAGGTGGTATGCCACTGAGTAGAGCTGGAGTTTCTTTAACCTGGCAGCATATGGCATCTGTTTGAGCCCTTTGATCCTCTTGGTGAGGTACTTTTGGGGTCTTTCTAGTTGCTGCAGGTGTCTGGTAAGGTACATCCCAAAAGGGGCATTGTACTCAATTATGGGCCTGATGAGGGATGAGTAAAGAGGCACGATGACCTCCCCTGATCTAGATGTGAATCCCTTCATGATTAGGTGGGCTATATAAAATGTTTTTCTAACCATTTTGGCCACGTGGTTGTCAAATGAGAGATTGCTATCAACTTGGGTCCCCAGGTCCCTAATTACTTCTTCTGTACTTAATGGATTACCACCTATGTGGTAATTTGTGGGCACTTTGTTTTTGCCAAAGGGGATGACTGTACACTTTTTGGCGTTTAGCTTGAAGCCATGGCTCTGGCACCAGTTGTCTGTTTCTATGAGGCCCTTTTGGAGGATGCTTGTGTCGGCTGGAGAGTCGATTATGGTGCCCAATTTGCAGTCATCTGCAAACTTGGTCAGCCACAGTCCTTCCGTGTTGGCCTTTACCTCCGAGAAATATATACTGAACAAGAGAGGTCCCAGGACTGAGCCTTGTGGGATGCCACTTGTAACTGGTTTGGAGTCTGACATGGCTCCAGCAATTCTAACCATGTGGGTTCTGTCCTTGAGCCAGTTTGCAACCCATCAAGTGACACAGGGATTTATATTTAAGCTGGTAAGCTTATCTATAATGTCCAAGTGGGGTATTGTATCGAAGGCTTTTGCGAAGTCCAGGTAGACTGTGTGGACCACCTTCCCCTCGTCAATGGCCTTGGTGACTGTTTCAAAGAAATCAACCAGATTTAAGAGGCAGGATCTGCCCTTACAAAGCCGAACTGGGTATTATCCAGTGTCTGTAGGTCCCCAATATCTTTATTTATGAGGTCCATGATGATCCTTTCCATAGCTTTGCAGACCAAGCTAGTCAGGCTTATGGGGCGATAGTTTCCAGGATCCGTTGAGGCACCACCTTTGTGGAGAGGGACCACTGTTGCTGTATGCCACTCTTTGGGTACATATCCTATAGTAAGGCTGAGATTGAACAGTAGTTTTATGTTTGGGTTTAGCTCTTCTTGGAGTTCATGTAGGACACAGCCTGGGACACCGTCTGGTCCCATTGATGCTGTGTTTTTTGCTTTGGAGAGGGCGGCTCTTACCTGAGCATCTGAGATGTTAGGGGGGGCAGAACTCTGCTGGGATAGATATTTGCCCTTTTGGTGGGGAGGGGGGGAGAAGTTTGCGCTGAACCTGTCAGCTAGGATGTTGGCAATGTCTGTGGGTTCGATGTATTTTTTGTCATTTTGGACTAATTCTGAGCATATCTGGGAATTCCCACCCAGGTTCCTAACATAACTAAAGAAAGCCTTGTGATTATCCTTAGTGTCCTGTGCAGTTTTTCTCTCGAAGCTGGTCTTAGACGATTTTATGAGTGCCCGTAGTTTTTTGCTAATACTGATCAGAGATGCCTTCCCTTTTTGGGATTTTGCTCTATCATGTAGTAGCTTCCTCCTTCTATTGTATAGTTTGTTTATGGCTGGGGTCCACCAGACAGGACGCCTGCCTTTGGAGGATTGGGTCTTGGTTTTATTTGGGATTGCATGATCCATGCATTCCTGAAGGTGTTCATAGAATGTGTTTATAAAGGATTCTGCGGTCTGGGCCGTATTTTCCACAGGCCCGGGGGCTTTGAAGGATTCCACCTCGGTTTTGAGGAGTGTGAAATTTGCTTTAGAGAAGTTTTTCACTGTGGTTTTCTGGGCAGGGGGTGGGGTTGGGATGTGAATATCCAGTGAGATTAGTTTATAGTCTGATCTTACCAGTGAGGGATACACTTCTGGTCTGGAGCATAGAGCCCCATGTTGGTGATGATCAGGTCCAGTATGTTTTCCCTCTTGTGGGAGTGGTAACAAGTTGTTCCATAGCATTTGAGTTTATAAATTCTAGGAACCTTTGGGCTAGGGTGTTGGAGTTAGAGTAATGCTCCCAGTCTATGTTTGGGTAGTTGAAGTCGCCCAATATAATGGTGTTTGGAGAGACCTTCATATTTTCCAGTGTTCTCAGGAAGGCCGAGTGGGGTTCCTGGGTTTGGGAGGGTGGTCTGTAGCAGGCTATAAACTGGAAGGCAGTTTTACCCACTGTTAGTTGCACATGGATAGTCTCTGATGCTTCGTGCTGTGCCACTAACCTGGAGGTGTGGGTATCTTTGACGAATATTGATACTCCCCCTCCTTTTGTGGTTCAGTCCAAGTTTTGGGGCTGAAAAGCATGGTATGAGGTATAACCTGGTAGTGCTGGGGTGCTCTCGGGAGCCTTGAACCAGGTTTCTGTTACTGCACAGATATCGATGTTCTCCATGCTAAGGAGAGTTTTGAGTGCGTGCATCTTGAGGTTTAGACTTCTGGCATTGAGTAGCATTACTCTTAGTTTCTTATCCCTTGTGATACCTATGGAGGTGGGTTTGTCTTTTGAGCCTTGCCTAAAAAAGGCAATATGGGGGAAGCAAGAACCTTTGCCAATATCCGAAAGCCCAGGGGTGACAGGTGCAAGCCATCCCTAGCGAAGCATCGTGGCTTGTCGAGCATGTCATCCCAGGCTGACAGGCACTGGATCCCCTTTGAATGACACCAATACTTAAGCCAATTGTTGAAATTGATCATCTTGTCTTCATATTGTGGCATCATTCTTGGTGAGGGTAAGATGCTACTCAAGGTCAGGGTCATACCGGCCTGGGCATGGACAATGACCGAGTCATATTTGTACTTGCCTTGGAGTGACCTGAGTGCTTGTGTTATGTGGCGGATCCTAACGCCTGACAGGCAGCTCACCGTGACCTTCTCCTTGTTCAGCCTGGTGAGCGGGACGTCAGTGTGCCTGACGATAGAGTCACCTATTACAAGTGTATCAGGTGTGTTGTTTGGCCTAGCTATGTGTTGCACGTGTTTTGTTTTGGGGTAGCGGTTGCTTGGGTGTCTGCTTTGGAGGTCTCTGCTGCTTAGGCAGATTTTTATTTAGAGCCTCCGAGTTTGTTTTTGTGTGTTTATGTGTTTGGTTTGCTGTCGTGGTAGGTCTATGTGAGACTGGAATCGTAGTGAGTGTGGTTTCCTTCTCCTCCTGACTGGTTATGCCAGTACTGAGTTGAGAGAGCTTAGCCTCCAGTTTGGCTATATGGTTGCATCTCTCACATGTGTTGGAATTTGTTGGGAGGAGGAGAGGGTTGTCTGTGTACATGAGGCAGTTGTAACATTGCCTCAAGATTCCCAGATTCACCAGCTGGACCAGAGAGGAGATTGACAACTGACCTTTGGACATGCTAGAATAGTATTAGGAATTCCTTTATAATTGAAAAACAGGGCCAGTTGGGAACAAGATACTCAAGGGGAGTTTGTGAGGGTGTAGTGCTTTTATTTTTTTAGTGCTGATTTATATAATTGCTTTAGTGAGCAAGCACCAGGTAACTTAAATGCAATGTGTTATAGGTAGCTTAAATGCAAAAATGACAAACAGTAACTTTCTTTCAAGTGAAACAAGGAAATAAGTACACTAAGCAATGCAGATATCACTAGGGATCCACAGAAGCACTGAAAAGCCGCGTTTTAGGTGGAATTAGCGTTTCAGGGAAATAACAAGCAAACAAACAACAAGCATACAAACAAAGCTAGATTCAGCAGGCCTAGATCTAGTCTATGCTACAGCAAACAAGGTGTACCAGTTTCAGTAAGAAACCGTTCAAATATGCAGGCACTATAAGCCTTTAACCAGAAATTCCCAGCTCAGAAGGGCAGAGTCCAGCCTCTCCTCCCACAAGAGTGCAGACCACGAACCTTCTTAATGTAAAATAACTGGCCTGAAGCCCAAGTGCTTAAACCAGAACTAATACACTTTTAGAATAACAGACACTGAGCCCTCAATCAGCAGTTCCCAACTTAGAAGGATGTAAGCTACCTGTCCTGCCACCACAGTGCAAGCCACAAACCTTCCTAATGTAAAACAGCTGATCTGAAGCCCAAGTGCTTAATCCAAAAGACTTAGAATGATAGCCGTACAGGTACTTTTCCATGTCAATCTTGTCAAGCATGCAAACATATTTTGATTACAAGCTCCACTGGAGATCTATCTTTGTGCTATCAAATCCAGTTTGACTTTTATGCTGACTGCAGGAGTTTAAATGTGATTTATTATGCAAAATGTAAAGTGTGCAGTAGTTTTTATGTAGGAAAAACAAACCGGATGCTGAAAGACAAAATACTTGAACATGTTGGGGACATTCACAACAAAAAACTTACAAATGCTTTAGCTAAACATATATTTGATTCTGGCTCTGCTCATTGTTTTAAATTTTCTGTTTTAGAGTGCTTTGAATGTACCATTAGAGGAGGGAATATCAGAAACATTACTGAACGTACTGAACTTAGGTGGATTATTTTATTAAAAGCAGATTCACCCCCTGGTTTGAATAATAATGTTTTTATCAAACCAGTTTTACAAGCATGTGGCTTAAGGCATTGATTTTATAGACTGGTCTTATGAATGGTTTTGCCCTACCACTTCCTGAGTAGCCATGTGACCCGATCGTTTTTTCTGATTGGGTACCTTATACTTTTATCAGTGCTACAGTTTGTATGGAGTATTATGGTCTGAAGAAGCGGCCTCCAGCCGTGAAAGCACTTACCTTTTACTTTTTTTATTGTTTTTCTATTAAAATTTTATACATGTCAGCCATGGTGGTCAAGCTTATTTTTGCCTATTGGATTGTATTTTGTGCTAACTCGACCTCAGTTCATCTGGAATATTTCTGTTTATTGTTGAGTATGCACAGTACAGCAATGCAGACTTGATATTGTTTACTTTCAGGAAGGTGATTAGTATTTCTGCACTGGCGAATTTTGGAATGGGAATAGAATATGTAATGTTGTAGTGACTGAGTAAAATAGTGCAATTCCTCATGCTTTTTTATGTAGTCTGCTTGCCCTAATTATATTGTAGCCAGGGGATAGAAATTCCAGATCTTTAATGTTTGGTTTGAGCCAGGTTTCAGTAGCTGCTAAAACATGTGGGGTATGTTGAGATATCCAGGCATGAAACTCTGTAATTTTGTTATGGATACTATGAAAATTTAGTGTGTCTAGATTTAGTCATTGTAAATGATACAGTAGTTAGTAGCAGGCTGGTATTAAGGCAGATATCTCAGCACTGGGGGATGTTAGAGATAGAGAGTATACTTTATTTCTGACAGATTTTTTTTTTGCCTTTGTTTATGTATTTAAAATATTTTTTGGTCCCCCTTGGGGTGTACTCTTACCAGCCCAGACTCCAATGCCCCACATCCATGCCAGGTCTATCAGTTTATCTTCTAACCCCCTGGTCTGGCTCCAATATCGGTGGGGCCAGTTCTGAATCCTAAGGGTGTCCTGGGAGCTTGGCCATCTCTGCTTCCATCCTGGGGGGGGAGTTCTTAAATGCCCCGCACACTTCTCTGCCCCACCTTGTATGCTTGTCACTTAGGTTTGAGGGCATCGCCCCTCTTTAAACCATGCCTCCCCTTAGGGAGCATTAGCGACGAACACCTTCCCACCCAGGATGGGCACAGCCATCCCTTCCTGATGGTCCATCAATTGCCTGAGCCCCTAACTGAATTTGGATATGTGAGTGGAGGGTTGTGGTTGAGCAGGATGGAATCACATTATTTGCATGGAAGAATCGGAACCACCTGCTGTCTTTTGTTCTTGTTGTTTTCTATGCCTTTACATTTGTCAATGACCAATTGGTATCATAGTTTAAAGCACCAGCAGTATTTGAACAGGCTTTTTACCCTTTTGGAAATTATTTGTAAACTTAGCACATTAGAAAATAATTGCTTATGGTTGGCTGCCAAAGCCACAGTATGCCGAGGGTTATAAATAATTTTTAGAAAACCTGCCAGTCCTTTTCTAGTGTGGACTCCATATAGGTTTGAAGTTGAACATTTGTTGTTTGTCTAGAGCCTGAAATATGTTTTCCCCCATTGTGGCCACCCCATTAGACATTAGTCACCCTTGATACCTGGACTGAACTTGGAAAAAGTAATTTCTTAGAAACTCACATTTACAGGGCTGCAGCATGTAAAACAAGGGGAACAAGAGACAGCAGATGGCTCTGAGCCTTCCATTGAAATTAGTGCTCTACTCAGCTTTTGACTGCAAAAATGACAATTTTCTTCTCCATCTCAACTGGAGGGCATACCACCCAAGGCTAGCAGGTGTGCCCTTCAGTCTTCCTCCTGGTTTGATTTATTTTAATAGCAGAACTGGCTCTGTTAGTGGACACCACACCTCCAGCAGCAAAGGCTTATGGTTTGTAGCATTTATTGGTCTGTAACCATGTTGGGATTGAGGCACACACAATCTAGGTACAATTCATTAAACAATAACAACACAGCACACACCACAGGAGTGGCTGATTCACAACAGCACAATAATAATTTCAGTTCAGGTAGCCCCAATATTCATCCACTATTTTGTCTTTATACAGGCAGTAAAAAGTTAAAGTTAGAGATTTTAGTATAAAATATGCTTTAGAAATGCTCACTGGACCCACCTATGTGTTATATTAATGCAAAAAGTCCAATGATCAGAAATGTAAAGTTTTTACTCATGACGAAACAAAAGACAAAGGTGTAGATTCATTAGTAAACAACTAAGTGTACCTAAATATCTCTCTGAACAAAAAGAAAAAGCTTACAGATTATATTCATTTTTCAGAAGTCCCAGAAGAGTCACAAAATGAGCAGCAGTTGCTTCTAAAACAGTGCAGTAATTCTTTCTACATTGGCAAGAAAACAGGAATCAGGGTATAGCAAACAGAATGTCCAGGTCTTCTCAAAATAGCATACACTGATTCTTCTTTGCTGCAGTATAACACGCAACAAATGTTACAGGCAACCATTCCACTTCTGAGAGGTCGACTGCTCTTGTTTGGTAGGGTTATAGTCCTTTTATACATAATTTACTTACATGATTGGTTATATTAACTGGAACATGCAGGATTCCTTTCTGCCTAATACTAAAATGTATCTGACTTCATAAAACAACAGTGCTATGCACAACCTTTCTACATTCTATTTCCATCAGTTTTAAAGCAACAGTTTTATGTACATTATTTATACACACTTTCTGCAATATTTTTTATTATTTTGAGGCACCACTCTGGTAAGAATTTGAGAGCCAAAGCACTATGGTCAGGTTTCAAAAATAGCCAAGCCATGAGTGGTAAGGCTATGAGAAAAAGAGTCCTATAACATGATTATGGAAATCAGCAATTCAAAGACACATTTTCCATAATGAGGGAAGACCTCATTATCAGCTAATTTGCACATCTCTGAATTGCTTAGTGAATGCTGCAAGTGCAAACAAGCCCTTTGCTGTGGTAATCACCAATGGCACACATGCAGCTCATTAGGTTCATTGATTAGTACTAGGCTAAGTGCCCTTGTGAGCCATTTTAAGCCTAGCCAATTACCCCCATGTAAGGATCAAACCCTGCACCTTGTGTTTGTAAGGTAAACAATTTAACCATTATGCCAACCTCCCACCCACACATGCACAGGCACCCCCCTCATTAATTCACACACACACACACACACACACACACACACACACACACACACACACACACACACACACACACACACACACACACACACACACACACACACACACACACACACACACACTCGCACACCTCTCAACTGCTGAAAGAATGGCAACTTATTGTACCTGTATTCCCAACACTGATAAATGCAGTCAATCAATCAATAATGTCAGGTGTTTGAGTTTCATACTTTGTATTCATTATTTGCAGCTTCTTGCTTTAGAATCTGTTGTTCTATTAATTTTTTCACTGTGGTGAAGTCCTGCTTGAAAAGGGTCTCTACTGCCTTGTGTTTCCTTTCTTTTATTATAGCCAATGCTCATTAATCTAGGGAATTGAGAAGTATGGAAGCCTGCACACACACACACACGCACACACACACACACACACACACACACACACACACACACACACACACACACACACACACACACACACACAACATACATCAAATACACACACACAGTCACCCGATCTCAGTCACAGGTGCACACACACCCTACCTATCCTCTAACTAATCCCCTATTGTGATCATTCAGCAGTGCACACTCACCTGACATCACTTGTACCTCTGCATGCACTCACATGCCGCCATATACACCCCACCACTACCTGACTTCCAAACTCCCCAGCAGTTACTTCTAACATGATCCTTCCCATTGAAAATAATGTGTAAATACCACATTTTGGCTATGTTAATTAATGTGGCTGGAGTTAATGATTTACTCAGCTGAGTGGTTCTCTGAATCACTTGTCTGCCTTAATTTCTTTTACCTCAGGCATTTCTGGGGGAGAGCACATGGCTTATTATGCATGTCTTTTCCCTGGAATGCCTCATTAGCATTTGTAGTATGGTAAATGGACAGCCCATAGTGGTGCACCTCTTCGCTTACATGCACCATAATCTGAAATGGGTACCATCACTGATAGTTAAGGCTTACCACTGGCAGTAATATTTCTGAATATCAAGTTTACTATATATTAATAAATCTCAGTTTGAAATTCACTTTGCCAAAAAATAAAATAACCAAAACTGAGCTGATTAAAAAATGGCCTCCTTTTGTGATAAATTAAGTAAAAAAAAAAAAAAAACTTAATTCCATCAGACAAATTTTCTCTGAATAGTGACACCATTGGAAATAGTTTATAGTAAGGTAATTTGTAGGGATGTGGTTATGGGCAGGGGCTAGGTTAGGGTTAGCATACATGACTAAGGTTGGCAGGGAGGGCCATACTTCATTTACTTTTTACCATCCAGATAATCAACCAGTATTTTTATTGTATGTTCATAGTATCACTGTCTTGTACACTGTTTCCTCTGAGCAGATTCTGTGCAGTTATTATACTCACAAATAGCTACTTTATTGACTTTCTTTCTCTGTTAGTTATCTTGAAAAACATTTTTTTTGTTTCCATAAATTTTACCAAAATGTCTTTCCACAGCTCACTTGATTAATTACCAGATATTTATTTTTATCATGCTTATTACCATATACCATTCAGAAATTACCAGTGACCAATTTCTCATATACTTCATGCATTCCATGACTCTCATGGCTTATATTTATTCTGTTTTACTTGTTTTTCATTTGAACTCTGACTAGGTAATTTCATTTACTCTACAACCCATCAAATTCTTGTAACAATCTGCTTCAAATTCAATGTTTCTTATGCTGCACAAAAGTCTGGGCTGGATTCAGAAAGAACCCACCTTTGAGCAGCAAGTGTTGCGGCAAAAAGGGCCCTTCAGCTCAGTCATGGAAAAACAGTGGTTCAGATACACATGAGCCATACTGTAATGTTTCAACTACCTAGTTAGACACACAGGCAACTGAGACCACTCATACCACTAGAAGCACACACACACATACAACGGTTCTATTCTAGGCTAGCTATCTCCTTTCAGTGCAACCACCCAGCCAGGCACATAGATGCTCACTCTCACATGCCTCCCACCAATATCTTTGCATTAAACTCCGTGATGTTTGCCTGTGATGTGGTCTCTCCCATTGAAATAATGAGTGAACACAAATGTTTGCATGAAGTGGCTGATGATGATGATAATTTATGTAGCTGAGTAGTTCTATAAATTACTTGGTTGTGTGAATTACTCACGGCAGATATTTCTGGAGGAGAGAGTATGACTCATTATCATATGGTTCTCCCTAGAATGACTTGCTCAGATTGTGGCCAGCTGAGATGACAGCACACCATAGTGTTTCTACAGACTGCATAGAATAACTGAGGAAGGGCTGTCTATGAATTGGAAATGGCTACTGCAAATGGAAGATGGCTTATGACGACAGTACTTTCTGAATCCCAGGTTCTGTCTCATGGTAATGAATCATAAAACTTATCACATTTACAGACTTTGGCTTGATTCTTTAAGTCATTAAAATAGACCTCCATACTTTCTGCCTGGACCTTGTGCCTACATGAAGAACAAATGTCAGTTAAGTGGCGGAATTTTTTTTGACTCTCAGTAACTCAGACATTTCTGCCACATCAATGTAATACTTTCCTCCCCCTTAAAATTTTCTGGGCTTCTTCGTCCACAGCATACAGAAACACAGCACACACTAGTCTATTAGACTTCTCAGATGTACTACTTAGAGTTAGAAATAAACCCAATTTCTGAATCAGACTTCTGGTTTAGATGGAGGGTGATTTAAATATAAAATAAAAATACACAGGATCTTTACAAACTGCAACCAAATTGATTGTGAGTACTTTTGTTACAACTTAGCAACTTCTTTAGATAAACATGACTTTAAAAATTTCCATTAAAATATGAATGTACTCTTAAAACCATATTAAAGTACCATGAAGTATTACCAACACAATGACTACGAAAACAGTTAACTACTACACTTCATTTTATTGACATTGTACCAGCACTTGTGTTAATTTAAATCCCTAGCCTTCAAAAGCATTTGACAGTGAATTTCATTTGATCCTGGTAACTTTAATGCATTAAAGTATAGTTGCCATTTCAATTTGGACACCTCCAGTGATGACTTCTTTTTTTTTCAAAAACATTTTTATTTTGTTTTCATTATAAACATACGCAAATGTACATATAACAAATACAACAAAACAATAACAAAACTATTTACAATATTTACATTCATCAATGATAAACAATCATTTTATCCATGAGAAATTATCAATATTTGTTCAAAAGGTTTTCCAATTTTTGCCATGCTATTTTTTTATGAGTAATGTTATGAGTTCTATAACAAATGGTTTGTAGTTCTTTTTTACAAACGTTTGCTAAATTAATAAAATCTTTAAACATCAAATCTTGTTACTTTTCCATTTCAAAGTAATAAGTTTTCTGGCAATTGCAAGAAATGACCAGAGTAACTGAATCTGAGATTTAGGTATTACATTAGGTATAGGAACATTGAATAGGATTAGTGAGTTAGAAATATGACAGTTATCAGACCATAAAGCATTTACAAAATATCTGAAGTCTTTCCAGTATTGAACAACATTTCTACATTCAATGAACATGTGAACCCAGTTGGCCTGTAGTAATTCATCACATTTCCAACATTTACTTTCACTGTTTTTGAGTATAAGATTTATTTTATGTGGAGTATAGAAACTCCTGTTCATAAATTTCCATGTATACAATCTCTAATAAAATGAAAAGGTACCATGCGTAGAATTCAATAACAATTTTTTTGGATTCATCAGATATTTGTTCCCCATTAACCTTTACATAGTAATTCCAAAAATCTGAGTCAAACTTTAGAGTGTCTTCTCTTAGTATCTTAATTATCTGTCTTTTCAAGACACCTAATAAAAAGCTGAATCAAACTATGTATAGATTCAGTCTCTAGGTCGATTGTTACTCTCATTTTTTTTTCTATAAACCGCCGTAATGAGTGTATAAACAACTGTCTCAACTATTATCAAAACTACATAAGAGAATTTAGTGGTCTAATACTCTTATTTTCAATAAACTGATGCCAGAATATCAAGTTATTTTTCTTTAATTTTTGCATCGCATTGATGATGAAAGAATCTAGGCAATCAGGGGAGTATGCTATAGGGAATATAAAAAATAGAAATTGTTTAATGTTATAATTACAATCAATTATATTTTAAAGTTATTAAATATTGATTAATGTCATAAGAAAAATGATCAAACTTCTTATTAAATAAACAAAATTCACGTTAAAGCCAATGAACTCTTACTGTGTTGTTCATCTTCATTTGTCCTCCATATTGTTCCTTAAATTGATTTTTTTATAGTTCTGACATCAGTTATATGAATCTCATATATTGTTTTCCAGCCCGATATATAGGTAGATGTGATCCAGTGTAATGTTACATTAATTGTAACTGATTTGGAATAAAAATCTAAGCTAGGGAATCCTATCCCATTACTGTTCCAAGCTGTAATGTGCCATTTATATGCAATCCTAGGTTTTAAGAGGAACCATAAAAATGTAAGTAGCATAGAATCTAATTTTTTAAATAAGTTTTTGGGATGGGGTATTATCAATGACTGTATATAAGACACAATTTTAGGTAAAATTATCATTTTAATTGAAGAGAGCCTATCCTCCATTGTGAAGAACATTTTATTCCATATTTTGATTAGTTCACTAATGGTGGTTATTAAATTATTGTAGTTTAGTTTAACAGACTCTTTCCATGTACTTTTTATACTGACACCCAAATATTCTAATGCATCATTCTCCCAATTAAACAGACAATTCTGTCTTAGGTTTTTGTTGAACAATTTGTTAATTAGTAATGTTTTGGATTTATTATGATTAAATTTAAGCCCTGAAATTCTTTCAGATTTGCTTAAGGTATTTATAACATCATGCAAAGAACCATCAATATCACCCAACATTAACAACATATCAGCAAATAATTGTATCTTAGGACAATAGTCCTTATTAATTTAAAAGCCGTTTATATTTTGCTTGTTTCTGATATATATAGCAAAAGGTTCCATTGAAAGAGCAAACAATAATGGTGACAAATGACAACCTTGTCTAGTTCCCTTGAGGATTTCTAGTGGTGAGGATAGACATGATCCGATTTTATGTAAGCTTGAGCCCCACTATAAATTTTCATTAATAAGTTGACAAAATCTGAGGAGAATTCAAAACGTTCATAGATCAGACCAACTAGTAGGATCAAAAGCCTTTTCTATGTATAGGCTGATAATAGTTAGTTGTTTTTTGCATTTGCATGCTATGTCTATTAATTATAGTAATTTAATAATGTTATCTTGCACTTTTCTATGAAGAATGAACCCTGTCTGATCATTATGTATTAGATTAGGTATATTATAATCAGTGTTTAGTAACAAAATTGGCCTATATGAATCACAAGATTTGGAGTCCTTACCTTGTTTTAATATGAGGAGATAATTGAGTATTTTCATGATGGGGGTGTTATACATTTTTGCTTGACCATAGTAAAGGCTCGCATCATTTTCTTTATTATATATTCAGGAAAATGTTTGTATAGTTCAGGAATTATTCCATCCAGTCCTGGAGCTTTATTATCTTTTAATTTTTTTTATTTGCTCTTTCACTTCTGTTAGTGTTATTTGTTTATTTAATGTGCTATTTTGTTGCATTGACACTTTAGTAGTTATATTTTCTTGAATAAAAGTATTTATTACATTATCTGTCTCCAAAAGTGGTGTGTTATTATTTATATCTTTATAGTAGTTTTTGAACACTTCTAATATGCCCATTAAGTTAGATGTACTCTTAACTGAGCCATCACTTTTATATTTAATCTCATTAATAAGATTTTGATTGTTTATTTTTTTTGGATCTTACCGCTATTTTATGTAGATATTTGAGATTTACAGCATAAGATTGCAATTTCAATTTTTCAAGGTTTATGGCTACCTTATGATTCAGAACTTCTAAGTATTTTTGATATAACATCGTAATTTCATTATGTGCTACTTTGTTATTTGGTTTTGCATCCATTTTTATCTTGTCTGTTTTTTTGTAAGTCTAAGAGCTCTTTGTCCCACTCTCTCCTTTTTTTAAGGTACCAAGATTTTATTCTACCATATATATAAACTTTAAAGGTTTCCCATAGTATAGTGTCAGTCACTTCACCATTAGCATTTGTTTCCATAAACATGTCTTTTTTTTTCATTATCCATTCCCTAAAGTCTTTTAACTTAGTTATGTAAGCAGGAATTCCCTGTAGAAATCTTAAATCATCTGTATGTGTAGTTAATGTAAAATTTATAGCATTATGGTCCGAAAGTGGACAAGTCATTAAAGATACATCACTTATTTTAGAGTGTATATTATTTGATACAAAGAACTTATCAATGTTTGTTTGTGTACCAAATCGATATGAATAGTGAGTACAGAATAAGGAACAATGTTCTCTTAGACCATGTATATCTTGTAATCAGGTCCAGATATTTGTCAGCATATTTAGTACTCAGTCCTGGCATCCAGTATGTATTAATCAAAGTATAATACTTCCTATTGATTTCCAAAATAACCATGCTTAGCATCCCATCTTTATCTGAAATTGTATATGTAATTCTTGGCATAGTGTAAATATTTTTTCATAGAATAAGAGTGTCCCTTCTCTTAGTCTTAAAACTTGAATCAACCAGGATGATATAGCCATTGAATATTTTTGTAGATTTTTTTAATAGATGGGTTTCCTATAAAAAGATGATCTGGGCTTTATGCATTTTAATATATTTAAGCAAACCAGCTCTTTTGACATTATTGTTCAAACCATTAATATTTAGTGATAAACATTTATAGGCCATTGACTGTAATGTGTATGTTATTACTAACTGAAAGACCTTTCTTCCATGTTGACTTGAAATCTACTGAAAACTTACTTAGCGTGGATGCATAACATGTATTAAGCACTACTTTCAAAAACCCAAAACTATTTACAAACACATACATGAAACATAAAGCTTCTGGTTTACTTAAAAACTTAACTAAACCATCCATCCACCACCTCTCCAATACCAAACGACACAAATTATCCATCTCTGCTTAGAATACAGTATAAAAACAAAAAAGAAAAGCATTATGAAAGCAACTAAAGAAATTTGAATGCATGAAATATACATTAGAATGAAAGTGTCCAATACATCTGAAGCTATATGAATGTCACATATGATAATAGCACGTCTAATACGTACATATGCCAGAAATACACATCATACCAAAGTATGTATAAACATTAGAAGCTGAAGGCTGAGAAGATTGACAATATTTTCAAGACTTTTCAAGAAACATCAGATGATTTAACAATTTTATCAGTCATCTATCTTATTTTTCATGTAAGGATCTGTTAAATATATATATAACACTTATTACAACATAACTATTATATCTTGTAATTATACACACATTACGCATACGTATTAGTCTTTTATCAGGAAGGGGGGAGAGAGAGAGAAAAAAAAGGGCCTCACAACCCTCTGTTTAGTTACTAAAGGTTTAGTTATATAACACAAGTCTGATGTTAATATGTATAATGAGTTTTCTAATGCAGCTCCTAGTTCACTTGATGTCATTTAGTTACTAATAGTGTCATTGAATCTGCAGAATGTATGTATCTATAAGAGAACATAGGCATATTCAAAGGAGTTAAACACTTTTATCAGAACTATTTACCATTTAAAGTATCTAGTAAAAGATAACAGAATTTCAAGAGAAAACAATTCTAAGTACAACCATTTAACAAGTTCAAAAGGTCAAATGATGTCATCACTGTTTGTTTCCTCAAGCTGCAGCTTCATAAACTTGTTAAAAAGTATCTAAATAGGCTTATGCAAAACAGAAGTTGTCTCTAGTGAAGAAAAAAAGCATTTTCATCTGGAAATTCAGATCTTGAAGCTTTTAGAGTTTACAGAAAGCAAAAAAAAAAAAAAAAATGCTCAAGCTGCCTTATCAGTGCATGCCATGAATCTCCACAATGACAACAGTCACACAGACCACCAGTTTCCTCACAAAACTTCAACATCATGAAAAAAATAACTCTTTCATATAAAAACAGCTATTTAGAAGTAACAACAGCTGCCTCAAATCAGAAATCGTATTATAACATTTCAATCATTTACCCACCAGTTAACAAGGCCAGAGAGAGAGAAAAAAAAGAAAAGGAACCTAGTGTGTGTGTGTGTGTGTGTGTGTGTATATATATATATATGTGTGTGTGTGTGTGTGGGGGTTTCCTTCAGAATCCCAAACTACTGAAATCCAGAATTTCAGTAGCCTGAGACCAGAAGGGTGAAAGTGCAGAATACCGAAACCCCAGAAGCTAGAAGTTCAAAATCCCGATGTTCGGAGATTTTGAATTAGCGGTTCTGGTGTTGTCATGTGTGAATGGGTGGTTGGAGATGTAGGTAAGTGTTTCTGTTTTACAAGATTTGGGTAGGGGCTTTAGTGTGTGTCTGTGTGTTTTGTTAGTGTGATGTGTGTGTGCAATGGGAATGTAGCTTGTGTGGTGGTGTTTTTATGTGTTTGTCTGTGTAGTGCGACCTCGGAGTTAGTATATATTTAAGAAGGGGGGTGTGGGTGACGGAGCCCCCACATGGGGGTGCAGGGGGGCTTTCCACCCTACTTCTATGTAGGGTAGGTGTTTGTGTATTTGAAGGGAGGTGTATGTTTGTGTCTGCGGTATGTTTAGTGTAGAAGTCGCAATTTTAAGTTTCGTGCTTCTGGGGTTTCTAGTTTATGGATTTTCGGCTTCATGGTCTCGAGATACTGAAATTCGGGATTTCAGTATTTTGAGATTATGAAGTGAATCTATATTTGTGTGTGTGTGTGTGTGTGTGTGTGTGTGTGTGTGTGTGTGTGTGTATATATATATATATATATATATATATATATATATATATATATATATATAGATATTTATAGATGGTCTGTATTACAATGTCTAACTCACAGGAGTCGGAACATTGTAATATTAAACCTAAATGTTCGAAATATGAAAATAGCGAAGCCACGGCACACCGATTTTTTTTCCCAGGAAAAAAAATTGGTGGGCCGTTTTTGGGGTTTTGCTATTTCCTTCACTGTGGTACAATCTCGGAGTTGGTATATTTAAGTGGGGGGGGTGTGGGATGCAAAGCCCCCCACATTAATTTAAGTTTAAAGTGTAAGTTTTTTTTTTTTTTTTTACCGGAACAGCAATTTTTCGCTGTTCTGCAGTTTCGTACTTTTGGGTTTCGAACTTCATGTTTGATATTACATAGTTTGTACTCCTGTGAGTTTGACGATGTAATATAGACATATATATATATATATATATATATATATATATATATATATATATATATATATATATATATATATATATATATTTTGTGTGTGTGTGTGTGTATATATATATATATATATATATATATATATATATATATATATATATATATATATATATATACAAATCTTATATTTAGTTATACTTTTTTCATCTTCTTTTAATGCATTTGTGTTTCTTCTTACTTTATTTTACTTTTGCGTCATCTTAAAAGTACTCAATTGTATTTATTACTGTTTGGTGTAGCTATCATTCTAAGCCTTTTGGTTTAAGCACTTGGGCTTCAGACCAGTTGTTTTACATTAAGAAGGTTTGTGGTCTGCACTGTTATGGCAGAACAGGTTGCTTACATCCTTCTAAGTTGGGAACTGCTGATTGATGGCTCAGTGTCTGTTATTCTAAAAGTGTATTAGTTCTGGTTTAAGCACTTGGGCTTCAGGCCAGTTATTTTACATTAAGAAGGTTTGTGTTCTGCACTATTGAGGGAGTAGAGGCAGGACTCTGCCCTTCTGAGCTGGGAATTTCTGGTTAAAGCCTTATAGTGCCTGCATATTTGAATGGTTTCTTACTGAAATTGGTGCGCCTTGTTTGCTGTAGCATAGACTAGATACAGGCCTGCTGAATCTAGCTTTGTTTGTATAACTTGAGCACTAATCCAGGCCTTCTTTTTTGGAGAAGGTTCCCCTGCACTCCAGTGGCAGGAGTGTGCAGTTAGATCTTGTCTGATTGAAGACTACAGGAACAGGGCTCAGTTTTGAGATTTTTTTACTGGTTAATTGGATAATTTGTTTAAAAGTTTTTTTCTGATTGCTTGTAGTCATCTAAAGCTGTTTTAAGTGTATGTTTACTGTTTGTAGTTGTTTAAAGCTGTTTTAAGTGTATTTTTACTGTTTTTTCCTTATCTTTTAAAAAAAAAAATCCTTGTTTCCCACCATTCCAAGCTAGTATAGTCCAATTTTAGGCTAGTGCTGAATTCAGGGCTGTTACAATTTTTGAGTTGCCCATATCTTACTTGGATAGAGGGAGGTTTCTCTGCTCACCTGTGAGAGAGGGAGCTTTGAGCAGCCATCTGTCCCTGGAGGAGTGGTTCCAGCCCAGACGTTAGTAGTTTGTGGGCCATTTTGGGCTAATTTCTCTCTTTCATTTCCCTGCTGTAAAAACTGCATTTGCACAGTTTTGCACATGCAGGCAGCACTGGTTAGCTAGGGCTAAACTTATCCCAGCTCCACTAAGTCTCCTCTTCAGTTTTTCCCATGAAAGTAGTCTAACTCTCAACCTAAGCACTTAAAAAGCATCCTACAGTCCAGCACTTGCTCAGACCTAATAGCAAGCACTAATATACCCTGACACTTGATTGCCCAGCAGGGCAAGGCTCATTATTCACCCCTCACCAACCAAATGACTAAGCAGCTCACCCTGCTATTCAGACATGACCAAAGGGCAATTTCAGGTATACTCTCCAGTCCAGCTGGTGAACCTGGGTATCCTGAGGCAATGTAACAACTGCCTCATGTACACAGACAACCCTGTCCTCCTACCACAAAACATTAACATATGCGAGAGATGCAATTATATAGCTAAATTGGAGGCTAAGCTCTCTCCACCCAAGACTGGAACAAGCAGTCATGAGGCGAAGGTTAACACTTGCACCACATATCCAGCCTCACATAGACATACTAAACCAGCACTGGCAAAAAATACATGAAATCATACTCGGAAGCTCGTAATAAAAACCTGCAAAAGCATCACAGACCTCCAAAGCAGATACCCAAAAAACCTGCACCTCCCGTCACAAACCAGACAACACATAAAACACAAAATCAGTGTGCCACACAGTCACAGCCCTAAAGGTGAAATAACATACCTAACACACTAGTAATAGGCAACTCTATAGTCAGGCAAACTGACGTCCCACTCACTAGGCTGGTCAAGGAGAAGGTTATTGTTATCTGCCTATCGGGAGTCAGAATCCGCCACATAACACAAGCACTCAGGTCACTCCAGAACAAGTACAAATATGACTCTGTCATTGTTCATGTTGGTGTGAATGACCTGAGATGTACCTCCCTGGACTACATGAAAAGAGACATGGAAGAGCTCTCTGATCATGTAGCCCAGGCGGGTATGACCCTGACCCTGAGTAGCATCCTGCCCTCACCAAGAATGATACCGCAGCATAAAGAAAAAATGATCAATTTCAACAATTGGATAAACTTCTGGTGTCATTCAAAGGGGATCCAGTGTCTGTCAGCCTGGGACAACATGCTTGACAGGCCTCATTGCTTCGCAAGAGACAGCTTGCACCTGTCACCTCTAGGCTTTCGAATACTGGCCAAGGCTCTTGCTGTCCCCATAGTGCCTTTTTTAGGCAAGGCTCAAAACTCAAACTCACCTCCATAAACAGCACAAATGGGTTATGCTACTCAACACCAGGAGTTTAAATCTCAAAATGCATGCGGTCGAAGCACTCCTCAGTATGGAGAACGTCGACATCTGTGCAGTAACTGAAACCTGGTTCAAGGCTCCACAGAGCACCCCAGCACTACCGGACTACAACTCATACCACACATTTCGGCCACAGAACATGGACTGAAACACAAAAGGAGGGAGTGTATCCATATTCATTAAGGATACCTACACCTCCAGGTTAGCGGCGCACCATGATACCTCCAAGATCATCCATGTGCAACTAACATCAGGCAAATCTGCAATGCAAATTGTGGCCTGCTACAGATCACCCTCCATGACCCAGGACCACCACTCCGCCTTTCTGGAGACACTGGAAAACATGAAGGTCCTACCGAACACCCTGATATTGGGCAATTTCAATTACCCTACCATTAACTGGGAAAACTACTCAAGTACAAACTCCCAGGTCCAGCGCTTCCTGGAATTTATCAATTCAAATGCCCTGGATCAGCTGGTAAACTCCTCTACCAGAGGTGAAAACATATTGGACCTGGTCATCACCAACATGGGCGATAGGTGTTCCACACCAGAGGTCAACCCATCACTGGTTCGATCAGACCATAAACTAATCACCCTGGATGTCCACACCCCACCACCACCCCCAAATAAGGAAACCACAGTAAAAAACTTTTCTAAATCAAACTTCACCTCACTTAAGACAGAGGTGGTAAGTTTTACAGCCCCCACGCTAAAGGATAACGCTGCCCAAGATGCAGAAACCTTTACAAATGCACTCTAGGAGCACCTATAAGGATGCATGGATTGTGCCATCCCTAGCAAAACCAAGACTCCCTCCTCTAAGAGAAGGAAACCAATCTGGTAGACCCTTGCCATAGACAGGCTATACAATAGAAGGAGGAAACTAGTTCAGAAAAAAAGCAAATCCCAAGAAGGAAAGACATCCCTGATCAGTATCAGTAAGAAACTAAGGTTCCTCATAAAATCCTCTAAGGCTAACTTCGAAAGAAAAACAGCCAAGGATTCAAAAGATAACCACGAAGTCTTCTTTAGCTATGTCAAGAATCTAAGTGGCAACTCGCAGATATGCTCTGAGCTAGTGCAAAATAGCACAAAATATACTGAACCCACTGATATTGCCAACATCCTGGCAGATGGATTCAGTGCAAACTTCACTCCCCTCTCACCCCCAAAAGGGCCCACAACAATACCGGAAAAGTGTAGTGTCCTAGAAATCACAGACACACAGGTGAAAATAGCCCTTTCAAAAGCCAAAAGCACAGCATCAATGGGGCCAGATGGTGTCCCAGGCTGCGTCTTGCATGAACTACAGAGCGAACTAACCCCCCACCTAAACACACTGTACAACCTCAGCTTCTCCACAGGCTACATGCCCATAGAATGGCGCACAGCAACGGTTATTCCGCTCCACAAAGGAGGGGCCACAACTGACCCTGGTAACTATCGCCCCATAAGCCTGACTAGCCTGGTCTGCAAGGCTATGGAGCGCATCATCATGGAACTCATTAACAAAGACATTGGGCACCTCCAAACACTTGACCCAACCCAGTTCTGCTTTGTTAAGGGCAGATCATGCCTACTAAACCTGGTTGACTTCTTCGAGACAGTCACCAAGGCTATAGATGAGGGGAAGATAGTTCACACAGCCTACCTTGACCTCGCCAAGGCTTTTGACACCATTCCCCACTCGAGAATTATAGAAAAACTCTCACCAGCCTGAAAATAAACCCCTATATCATGAGATGGGTTACCAACTGGCTTATAGACAGAACTCACAAGGTAAGAATAGTGGACTCCAGGTCCGACTCTAAGCCAGTCACAAGTGGTGTCCCACAAGGCTCGGTCCTGGGACCCCTACTGTTTGGCATATACTTCTCAGAAGTACAGGCAAACACAGGAGGACTATAGCTAACCAAGTTCGCCGATGACTGCAAACTGGGAGCCATAATTGAATCACCAGTTGACACAGACATTCTCCAAAAGGGCCTTACGGAGACAGACACCTGGTGTCAAAGTCATGGTCTCAAGCTAAATGCCAGAAAATGCATAGTCATCCCATTTGGGAAAAACAAAACACCCATGAATTACCACATTGGTGACAGCCCCCTTAATACAGAAGAGGTAACAAGAGATCTGGGGACCCAGGTAGATAGTAATCTCTCCTTTGACAATCATATTGTCAAAATAGTTAGGAAATCCTTCTATGTAGCCCATCTAATTACTAAAGGGTTCGCATCTAGAAGTAAAGAGGTTATAGTGCCCCTCTACTCGTCACTCATCAGACTCATCATAGAGTACAATGCCCCATTTTGGATGTACTTCACAGGACACTTCCAACAGCTGGAAAGACCACAAAAGTACCTCACCAAGAGGATTACTGGTCTCAAACATATGTCCTATGCAGCCCAACTGGAAAAACTCCAGCTGTACTCAGTGGCATATCGCTTACTCAGAGGTGATCTCTGCCTGACTTACAAAGCGATGTCCAACTCAGAATTGATGGACATGCTCCATCTAAAGAAATCCAAGTCACTGCAAGCCACTCGCTCTAGTGAGCTAAACCTCACCACAACAATAAATAGAACATGCTGGAGGGATAGATTCCTGTCACAGAGACTCCCCATGCTATGGAACAAAATTCTTAACTACATTAGGCAGAGCCCCTCACTAACACTCTTCAAGAGAAACTTTGATGAGTGGATGGGTAACAGAAAATACACCCCTGGGATCACTTCATTGGCTCTTCTTGACAGATGCTCAGTTAATTAATCAATGGGGCGGCGAAAGCTGACACACACTGGCTAGGTTTATAAATGCCCTTGGGCAGATAGCCTAGTACTTACCTATGAACCTATAAAACACCATTAATGTACTGTATTAATGTTTAAATGTATCTAAACAGAGAAGTCTAAAACATCTAGTTAGAAATATCTTGTTGCTCCACCACTGACCCACTAGAAAAAATGCACTTTGGTATTAAGTCAAATTGTACTATTACTGAAGAATTAGAAGACATACATCATTTGTACTTATTTAAAAGGGATAAGTATGTAAAGTACTTATAATGGGGAAAAGGGAGAAAAGGAACATTGGTAACAAAAAAGTATAGGAAGAAAGAAGAGAGTGACAGAATGTTATTTAAATACGTAGTACTATATGTAATTAGAAGAAATAGCTATAGAAAGGAAAAGAGAAAGTTAATAATAAAAATGATTCACATTACCTTATAGCATAGAGACTTTCCAGAATCAAATAAATTATGATTCATAAAACAAAGCATTTAAAATTAGACGGAATTTATTAATTTGTTCTTTAGTTTCTTATACCTTCGCAGACCATCAGTTTTTGTTGCCTCTCTCTTCAAACTCTGGGATTACCATTCCATTTCTTCTATGCCCGACAGTATTTTCTTCTTTTGGATAAATTCTACTGCTTCTTGTAGGGAATTAAATATCTTCACTCCTTCTGGCAAGGTGATTTTTATTCTTGTAGGAAAAAGAATTTGAGCTTTAATGTTGGCTTTTTTCAAGGATTTAATTAGAGGAACACACTCCTTTCTTCTGGATATGAATGTAGAGGTGTAGACATTGTCAAAATGATTAACTTTTTCACCCATCTTGATAGTCCAAGCTGATTTCAGCACCAAGTCTTTATCTTGTGAGGAAAGAAATCTAACTATTATAGACCTGGGGTTAGATAAACTCAGAGATGAAGTTGGATTTGCCAGGGACCGATGATCCCTTTCAATTCCAAAAGAGAGGGATTCAAGCATGTTTAGTGCTGATGAAAACCACTTATTGAAGAATTGAATCATGTTAGCACCCTTTTCTTTCTCAGGAATTCCATATATTCTTATGTTATTCCTCCTTGATGTACTTTCAAGGTCTTCCAATTTCTCAATCAGCCTGGTGTTTTGTTTCAGAAGAAATTCATTGTGATCATTTTCTGTCACTCTAGTATCTAGGTCAGTTACTGTTTCCTCTAAGGCAAGAATCTGTTCAGATTGTTTTTTACTATTCCGTTTAGAAGTTCCAGTTGTTTACTGCATTCTTGTTTGATAATATCCATTTTGTTTTTGAATGTGTCCATTTTTAGTGACAGTTCTTGGATGTTTGTTGTTATAAGATGTAATTCTTTCTTCACTGAACTCTCCTGGTGTGGGTTCTTCGAGTTGCTCATCTTGAAATCTCCAGTACAAAACTTCTTGACAGGAATAATTAAAAAATTCTCTTGACTATGTATTAATTTTTAGAAAATAATAAAGAGGCTATACTAATCTAGCTTTTAGTATACTTTTAGTTAGATTTTTCTAAAAATTAAAGTACATTTCCTGTCAGGATATTAAAATCTAAGCAGAGCTATGGATTTCTGCTGCTATCAGACTCGCATCTTGGCCACACCCCCCAGTGATAACTTCTGATACCAAGGGCAGAGAAATGATTTTAATTGTAGTAAATAAAGAAAGCCAGACTCTTAAAACTCTGACAAGAATTTCTATGTTTAGTCAAGACATTCTTCCTTTTTATTGCTCTCTTATGCTCTGAAATTTGAGTTCTTAATGCTGTTGTTGTTGTCTTGCCTATAAAAAAGAATGTGCTTTGTGCAATATGTACTACAAATGCACTTGAGCATATATATCTAGCTTCAGAATCTTGATTACACATAAAGACAGTGCAGTATAATATTGTGGGAATCCTGACAACTTAAGGTTCCCTTAGTTTTGTCAGTATATCAGAACATTTCCATTGTTCTCAAGATAGGCTTTTAAATGTTTGGCCCTCTTATTAACACACGCAGTTTCACTGTCCACTGCTTGACTTTGTTGTCCATTGTCCAAAATGATGATCCATTTTTGTCTTTAACTTGTAAATTTCGAGTGAATTATTTGTAAAAGTCACACACATGCATTAAATTCACTATTAGAAACTGTTGTATTCTGTTCTTGTGGCCACCTGTGTAAATTGGTCAAATCTTCTTCATATGGACTGATCCTATTGGGCCTATAGATTCTGGTGTGCATATATATATATGAGAGAGAGAGATGGAGAAGGAATTTTTTTTTTTCAGAAAGATTACATGCCACTCTAAACCAGCAAGAAATATATACTTGAAATTTCCAGTCAGATCAAACGTTAGACATAAGGTCACATTATAATGTTACCATTGTCTGACAAAACATGGATTTATAAACAATATTATTTATTAATTTATACACTGTTACTCAGGCAAGTGAACCAGTCCAGGGACCCTTTTCAGCCACAATCTTGTTACTCAGGCAAGTGAACCAATCCAAGGGACCTTTTTCATACACAATCTAGGCCACAAAGGCAAAGACAGTAATAAGAAATGCCATTAAGGCATTTGACAAAGACTGCATGTATAACACACAGCCAAGGTATGGCGGTGAATAAGTACAACATTAAACAACATTTACAATAACTCATACATTATTAATTCTTAAGTATGCAGTGTAAACTTCTTAGTAAGTATAGAATTGTATGTAAGCATATCACACAGCTCATAGCACTATTAGTTAATAGACTGGAAGTCAACTTGTGAGTCTTGCGTGACTATAAAAAGGAGTGAACAAATAGATTTTTGTATTACAATTACAGTTGCACACATAGTAATTATAATATAGCTGTACATAGAGTATACGGATTTTAAACAGTTACAATTGCAGCATAAGACATATAGAATTTATACTGAGAAGGTGGATTTTTGAATGGATTTATAGGACTTCACTGCTAAGGAAGCACTGACATTTGCTTGTTAAATATGGTAGCTATATAGTAGAGTGATCAAAATGAAAAAAGAATACAAGAGTTGCAGTTACAAGACAGTAATAGTTCATACTGAATACAGGAAGAATACCTGTAAGGGTGTTGTGAAAAATGCTGACAAAAATTTTGTTTTGAATGAATATCAAACATCTATCCATTTTCACGGGCTCCCTATTGAAATGTCGGCATTCATAACGCCGAATACCAACAGACAGGAAAAATTTTATTGTAAATCCAGAAGAAGAACAAATCTTGAACTTCTCTCTCCTCCTTTATACTTATTTTTTGCAGGATGGCAAGGCCCCTGCACCTCCCAAACCTATATATACCAACTCCAAGATTGCCATACCTAGGAGAAAAGCGAATATTCCAGGAAATGGCCTCTGAGACTTAATATATGTATGTCCTTTTTTATGTTAATATATGTATGTCCTTTTTTATGACATTTCATTTTCTATGTTTTGGGACTTGCACCAGTATGTCCCAACATTTGAAATGATTCCCTTTCCATGAGGTCTGAAAACAAAACTTGAAAATGATAAAGTGTAGAATGAAAGGTGATTAGTAAGAAGGGAGATGGGGATAAACAGCAGACTGGGCAAGTCAGATTCGGAAGGGAAGGAAAGAGTAAGTAACCATATAAAGAGACGTACAACTGTGGGGATTAGGGAGAGGATCCCTTAATAAACCCTAGGTGTACACATATATACAGTTAGAAATTCCTGTTTAGGAAAGAATGCAATAGATTTTATATGTGGCGGAATAGTAGCCCAGATGTTAGGGGCAAGAATGGAGAATGCATATTCAGTGGAGTGTAATTTTGAATGGGGGGCATGAAGAGCAGATGTATTTGCTAGTAGGGCTCTAAGGTTGCAGGGGGTAGTTTTACCATCTAGTCTGCTTTCAAAGAAGGGATTAATGAGTCTGAAAACTAAATCTGCTACAAATAGAATGGCTCTGAGTTGAAAAGGTAATGGCTTTATCAAGGCTGAAACAGTGTTATTCTGTTTTGGGGGCTAGGGTGATAAATCTGAAGATGCTGTTGCAGTTGCTCAGTAGAGTTTTAAGATTCTTTTTGAAGGAGTGATGTAAATCATTTTATTGATGTCTGTTGCATCTATCCCAGGAAACACATCCACACACACACACACATGCATATAAAGTATAATAACATAATTCTTGGATGCAAATATTCTTGATATAAATTTCAGTAAAGATTCAAGAATTCTGTCCATCATCAGATGCTTTTCTTCTGAAATAACATGAAATGATATAATGTTTACACATGCCAGCTGATCAGGTTTCTCTGGGTCAGTGTGAGAAATGCCCTCAAAATGGAGTGCACATATGTGAGGACAATGAAGCTTTGCACTGTTATGTAACCGATAATGATAAAATAAGAGGTAATATAATTTAATTTAGGTAGGACCTTGTAAATTCCTCAAAGCATAAATGTGTCAGCACTTTGGGGATCCAGGATAAACAGATTCTTTATCATATGCTGTAGACAAATTGATTGGATTTTCTGTGAGCCTCACATAAAATGTGTTAACAATAACCTGACTTAGTAGTTAAATGTAAATACTATATATACGCTAGCCTGTTCAAATATAAGAAGTGTGTAAATGCTTAATAATACTTTCAGCAATGTTAAGTCTGAGCTGTAAATTTTTCACTGTTAATGCTAATTCCAGGCATGACAGGTCTGAGCCATAAATGATCATTGGTATATTAGTTACTTGTCAAGAAACAGTGACTAATTAATAGAAATACAGTAACATATGCCAACAAATCATGTATGTACCTCTGTGTTACTAAACACTGCAAGCATTGTTTATTATAAGGGTGTGCTACTATATGTACTGTTTCATACCACAAAAGAATGTGTTTGTGAGAGAGAGGGCCCACGTACTCAGGTGTTGATTATAAGCATAGTTCTGAAATATAAAATAAAAGTTATTTATGTTGTACATAAAAATTCAAAGTGGTTCCTAACCTGTGATCTTTTATAGAAGCAGTAAGTTGAAAAATAATTAGACACTGTAAAAATAAATTTAAAGAAATTGATAAACTGTATGAGCATTTATAAAAGATCAACATACTAACAAGTTCCAGTGTACATTTTTTTAATAATTAAAAAAAAAAGATACATATATATTTTTTTACTTTACTTTTCACTTCTTTGATAGGGGAGGTTTATTTTTCTGATATTTACTGATTACATCTTAGTAATATGTTTGCTATAAGGTGGTAGCTATTTCTTTTTGTAGGCTACTGAAATAATAAAAAAATCATCTGCTTAGCATCTTAGATACAGTGTTCATATACAATATTGATTTAGTGGGCAAAATTACTTTTTTTTGTCCTTTGACAAACAATGACTATTTAGTAACTAAAAGATATCCAGGTTCTTAATGAGAAAATATATCCCCTTATAAAGTGATAGTTTAGTATCATCCAGGAATGAATTAATATGATAGAAATGGAAGAAGTCATGAAAATAATGCACTGGCTAGAGTATGGAATATTGACAATGTAAGTTTGCTGAAGAATATCTATATTTAAGCAAGTACTATTAAAATGTTGGTGTAGTTAAAGTAGCTGAAGTGGAAATGTATACAATGATTTTTCAAATATTTCTGCAGTAGGCAAGTTCAATGGAATGGACCACTGAAGATGAAGATATAGTCTCACCAGGAAATGTGTAGCATTTGATTATAATAATAGCAGCGGTACTTTCAATCATTTTTTTGTGATTAGAACTTTGATGACTTTGCTTCCTTGCTATAGGGCAGTATCCTTACCAGTCTCCTTGGCATACCAAAAACTTTCATGTTGTTGTTGTGTCTTTCGGCTTTTCCCGGTTAGGGGTCGCCACAGTGGAACTCCGGTCCGCTAATGATTGACAGTAGATTTTTACGTGCCGAGATGACAGCTCTGATGCACAACCTTCAACGAAGGTACGCCCATTCATGCATGTCTCCACGCAGAAGATGCTCTAGCTGAGAATTGAATCGGACAGTGTCTTACTGTGAGGGGACAACGCTACCGTAGCACCACCACTGCAGTCAAGAAAATTATGTTTAAAAGTGCAAAAGTCCCACTCATACGGACTATATGTATATATATATATATATATATATATATATATATATATATATATATAAAACAATGTCATAACATAAAAAAGTAATTAGATCAGACACACAACAATGAATTAGATCCAGTTTTAAACTGTTAAGGCAGGAAAAGGCTCTTTTAAATGACTTCAGTGAACCAGTAGAGATTTACGTTTTGTAATTCAATTACAATTTTGTAATTGTAATTGCTATGTAAATTGTTAATCGCTATGTAATCCAATGTAGCTACTGTCTGTTTATTTTAACTATGGAGCTTTTCTCCCCGGGCCTCCGCTGAAAATGGACCTACATCCAGTCGGACACTCCCGGTCAACAAATATAAATAAATTCATAAGATTAAATTATCTTTTGATCAAATCCTGAAATATGACTCCGTTAAGACTTTACATAAGATGGATAAAATGGGAATACTTTATTAGGAAATAATTATTATTGATTGAAGAGTTTTAAATGTTGGGCTCTCCATCAAAAGAAAATAATCGAACATCAATCCCTTGAATATTGAAAAACAGTTTACAACTAGGACAGGAGAGTCCATCCTTGGGGGAATGGAAGGCAGTTCTTGCCCAGCTTCACTGTGGCTCCAATGACAGGTTCCCTCAGGAGAACAGAAGCTCATCACACAGTGGAAACAGAATGGGAGGATGTGGGCATGGCTGCCTAAGGTGGCAATGGTAGCCCTCCTCTGCAGATGTAGGGTAGCACACACACATGGATTGAGGTGACATGCATGTGGGGTAGCACACATGCATAGACTGAGGTAGCATGCATGTGGGGTAGCACACATGCATAGACTGAGGTGGTATGCACATGGGGTAGTATACATGCATGGACTAAAGTGCCATGCATAGTGGGTAACACATGCATGGACTGAGGTGGCATGCATGCATGTGGGGTAGCACACATGCATGGGCCGAGGTAGCTTCCATGTGGGGTAGCACGCATGCATGGACTGAGGTGGCATGCATGCATGTGGGGTAGCATGCATGCATGGACAGAGGTGACATGCATGCATATGGAGTAGCACTCTTACATAGACTGAGGTAGCATGCATGGGGGTAGCATGCATGCCTTGGCTGAGGTGGAATAGGTGAACGTAACAGTGCTGCAAGTACTTACATCACCACCAGTGTTGGGGTTAGGTTTATAAATGAAGAATGCTGTCATTGGCAGGACACTTGTGAGAGCACAAAGTGCCCTTATGAGTGTCTGCATGACAGTGTCCTAGAAAGTTGATGGTCAGCAGGCACTGGTACAAAGATGATGCAAGAATAAAGTTTTAACCTGTGCTTGGACTAACTATCAGTAGTGTATTTATTGCTAAAGTCAAGAAAAATCTGTAGTAATTCTACCTATAACAAAAGAAAATTAGGGGCTGATAATTCTGTCATTTGTAAAAATATCACTGCATATTTCAATCAATGAGAAAACAGATTAATTTCTCCATAGTTTTTGACAGGGTAATGTATGTCTAATATTACTTTGTAGAAGTGGTCTGTTGATGGCATGGGCAGATCCTTTTTATTATTAGGTAAAGAAAGCAGTCATATTCAAGATTAACCTTTAATGTCACTTGCATAATCCTACTCAAAGCTCCTAGAAAATTTAAACCTGCAAACATTTTGAAAGTACTATCTGGTCTGGTGACATTTTTGAAGAAATCATTCTTTAGGTATCTGCCTATGTAGAGTATTTGAACTATTTCAGTACAGATGTAAGGAAACTATTTAAATAAAGGAATTACAGCTTGTGTCATTCTGCAAAGCTCATTCCTGGAATCTTTTTAATCTATTCCCAAAGTATAGTTGAACCTCTGGGTAGCTCCATAATGATCCTATACACTGAAAGTACTTAGAAGATTTGTTATTTCATTATAAGTAACATATATATGACAAGGCAGATTGGACATGACTTTCAAGCCTTTAATTCAGTTCAAAATGGACATTAATCTAAGCAAATATAAAATAGATTTTGACAGAAATGAATAAAGACTATCCGGTTTCTGTCAAAATAAAAGTATTATACTGTAAAAGCTGAGCAGTACTGTGGTAAAAAGCTGTGTTGCACTGAGCATATCTTATTAATTATCTTGAAGATTCTCCAAGTCCGGTGCATAACTTAAAGAAGATAATTATCTCTAGTAATCAATTAATTTGAATATGGATAAGCCAGGGAGCATTAACAGATCTGTTTTTGGTACACCCAAAATTGAGTTCAACGTAATTAAATTAAGGGTAAAGGCAGTCATGTTGAGAGATACCTGACAGGTATACTGTTCAAAAATCGCAAATTCTCAACACCTTTATCACAGTTTAAGCAAAAACTGAATATCTTTACAGAGAGGTCAAGCATAGGAGTTAGGTGGAAAAGTTTAATATGGATTTATCCACAGACCCCTTAAAGTACTCAAGTGGTTCTAACACAATAAAATAATGAAATGATTCTGGTAACAGAAAATGCTGCCCTTTGATCATGTTGTCTTTTTGGCCTTCCCAGTTATGTGCACCAGGGATAACCTAGACACATGGGGAGCAGGCAGAAGAAGGGGTGTTAACTATTTCAAAACCCAGTGAATGACTGTAAAATAGGAAAGGGAACTTCCCAGACAATGTCAAGGAGTCCCACAGAAGGCATAAGTTCTCAAACAGATGCACAGAGGACTCTGCTAACAAGACCCTGGTAAAACATAATGTTTACAGAAGTATTGCCAAATATCTGTTTTCAAGGCATCATGGGACATGTGTGAATATCCCTGAAAAATAAAAATGTTTAAGAATAGTGGCATATAGCTCTTTTAACCTGTAATAAAAAGTTGTGCTAAATAAAAGGAAGTTGTCATCCCAAGTACCAAGATCCCGGACTACGTTTTTATTTTCTAGTGGTATGTTGTGTATACAGTGTGATGGTTGGAGTGGTTGCTTACTTTGAGCCCATTTTTACTACACCAAGAGTTTACTGGGGAGAGTGTAATCTGGAAGGTTTGGGTGTTATAAGGAGACTTGACAACAACCCCAGTTTGCATTTATTTGTAAGCTTTGATAGCTAGAGGTCTGGGGTCTCTGCTTGGAGATCTAAGAAGTAAATCCCAAAAAAGGAGGTACACTGCTGACCACGTTCGTATTTTCTGATGATGCACCTGAAGCTCGCACAGAATGGGTTGTGTCTTTCAGCCCATTTGCAGTTCATTTCACCACATATGGGTCAAAAAAATCTTCCACTCCATACTGGATATTGGCCATTATCTTTGTCTGCTGCCTCTTTCTCCAAGTGTCCTAGGATGCTGACTAACAGGGGAAATTACATGAGCCAACAAGTGTCTGTGTTTGATGGTTATGAAAATGGGGGTCACAAAATTCATTAAACAGGGGTCACAGAATTCATTAAATGGGATATTTGTGATTCATGTCGAGTGGGTAAATGAGCTTTGTTTTATAAAGAAGTGAAAAGATTAAATGAAACTGGTACATATTCCCTTCATAAATCTCAGCATTGTCATGAAGAGGTATCCTATCTAACATGATCACCACTGAGTCATCAGATTAAAGAAGGACATATCAGAGGTGGAGCTAATGATGAAAGGCTCAGCATAGGCAGCAAATGGGCAGTGAATTGATTAAGTGATTAAGAATTCTGCTGTAAAACCCAAGGAACAAGGGTGAAGAATGCCAAAAAAGTAGTTACTGGGAAAAAATGAATGGTTTAATTAACATACTCCAGTCCCATACACACACACACACACACACACACACACACACACACACACACACACACACACACACACACACACACACACACACACACACACTGTACAACATTTTAATTATAATAATTTTAATTGTTTTAGTGTGTGTGTGTGTGTGTGTGTGTGTGTGTGTGTGTGTGTGTGTGTGTGTGTGTGTGAGATTGACTGATATTTGTGCACAGGATCAATTTACTGACATCAGGTAATTCAAATGATCAAAATTATATTTGACTGAAAAGTAATTCCATCAAAAGTATTTTGCACAACATATATACCATGAAAAGATTTTTGCAGTGGGCAAATTTCCTGTACCCCCCAAGTGTACGTGTGTGTGTGTGTGTGTGGGGGGGCTTTGCTCCCCGAAGTTATGTATTCTAACTTCACGGTCATATGCCCAGGGACAAAAAAAAAAAAAAACACCACACACAGTGAATCTGTGCTAGTGCACAAAAACAAACATCTACAGATCTGAGGGTACACCATTGCAGTGCCCATTGTCCACCTGCATTAAATCTTCTAGATTACTTCCCTCACAACTCCCAAGAAAAAAAAAATGGCACCAAAAGTACTATTATAAAATTTTACAATTTCAGATGAAGTGACTTTACTATGAAATGTGCTTTCAGTCAAATGTAGTTTTGCTCATTTGATTCACCTAATTTCTGTGTCAGTAAAATAAGCCTGTGATTAAATGTCACGTAACTGTATGTGTGTGTGTGTGTGTGTGTGTGTGTGTGCATGTGCACATGTGTCTATATATATATATATATATATATATATATATATATATATATATATATATAAACTCTAGCTAGCTATATATAATATGGGTCTACCTCAACCCACTGAAATTACATTTTTCCAAAATGTAATTTCGTGACTCCATTTTTCCGAAAGTGCATTTATCCGAAAATGCACTTTACCAAAAAAACGATTCAACGAACAGCAACAAAAAAAAAAAACGATTCAACGAACAGCACAAAAAAAAAAAAAAAAAAAAAAAAAAAAACGGAACAAAGATGGCTGCCGTTCTATAAACACTGCAGTACTTCAGCTCTTCAAATACCTGAGAAAAAAATCAACCCTGTGGAGTTATACTTAGAGTAAACAAACTAATTGTCAGTTATTACTAATTGACCAGAAGTCACTTTTGGTTCTGAGAAAGAGAAATCGGAAAAAAATACTTGGTAATAGCAGGACTGGATCCGATTGTCAGGTTGACTCTGAACAGAGCACTGAACAAAGGACTGACTTATTTAACTTTTGTAACTTTTCCTTGGGAAATAAATCTTCGTGCAGGAATTTCGAAATGTCAAAGGAGGACAAAAATATGGAAACTACAACTTCCAAAACCAAGCTGTCAGCTTTGCAATCACCGGAGAAAGAATCTTTATTCAAGAGACAGAAAACTGTCAAACAGCAGGAGACTGCAAAAACAGGGGCATCAACAAAATCTGATCAACAGGTCACAATGGAAGAAATCAAATCAGCATTGCTACCTATACAGGATGCCTTAAAAGAGCTAACATCTCAAACGCTTTCATTTAGTGACACATGTAATCGGATTCTCGAAAGAATGGAGAAAGCAGAAACTAGAATAGCTACCAATGAAGACAACATATTAATGCTCACTAAAAGAACAGAGACACATGGAACAGACATTCAAACGATGCAAAATAAAATTCTGGACTTGGAAGCAAGATCCAGACATAACAATATAATCATCAGAGGGATCCCAGAATCTATTCAATATAATGACCTGATCACTTCTATTACACAAATATTCAAATACTGCTCAAGGACTCTGAGGATGTTAAGCAGATGGTCATAGAAAGGATAGAGCATACAGAGAATCTCAAGCTTCAAATATACCCAGACCTGTTTATGTGAAAATATTGAAATACCAAGATGTGAGCAAAGTACTGTTAACTATAAAAAAATCTGGTGGATTTATAATGTGGCAAAATAACAAAATCTCCATAGCACAGGATTTACCAACACAAATAAGGCAATCTAGACAAATGCTGGCTCCATATTGTAAGTTTCTAATTGACAAAAATATCAGGTTTCAAATGAAATATCCCAATAACTTAATTTTTACTGTGGATGGCATTAAATACTCTGTAAGTACAAGGAAAGAAGCAAGACCTACTTTTTTGAAGATTTTTAAGGCTCTCCCATCTTCAGAAATGTGAACAGTCCATTTTGGCTTTCTGCAGCACCAGGAGAATGGGATTCTTCATTATCCGAGGCTTTAAAATGCTTTGTCTGTTCAGTTTCTTGTAGCAGGCCTGGAATTTCATCTTCTTATCTTCTTATCTCGTAGTTCTAGTGTTAAAGTTTCTAAGTTTTATGGCTGTGATCCACGAGGCAACAGGAAATGCATTGGAGGAAGCAGAGGGACGTTTTAGCGTGGTGCAGCCAGGAGGTCCAAGGAAAGGATTTAAACTGCTTTTACAGTCTAAATAGCTGGGAAGAATGAGGAACTGTTAGCGAAGCAAAATGAAACCTGTTTGGACTTATTTTGAAGTAAAAGGACTGTAAGATAGTGTATGAAGTCAAAGTGATGCAGGTAAACGCTGTTGAAATGCATTGTGTATTAGAAAAGGAGATAGTAATGTGTAGTGGCAGAATAAGGTACTGTAGTTTTTTTTTATGTTTGTTTTCTCTTTTTTCCCTATATCTCCCTTTTTCTTTTACTTCTTTCCTATTTTCCTGTAGATAGGTTGTATTATTTTTGTTTTATCTGATAAATAATATAAAAATGCTTAGTTTAACAGATTTAAACAATGTGCATATAATAATAAAAGAACATAAAAGAAGTTATTTTTATATGTGTAATTGAAGGCATTTTTTCTTATTTCTTCTCATTTTGCTGTGCTTCCTTCATGCTTTTTGTGTTTTTTTTATTTTAACCCTTTGGTTCCTCTTTTATTTACATATGGTTACTACAAATAAAAGTGCCATTATAGTTTTATTTTTAACTGCATTGATTTTCAATATTAATATGTTTGTAGCTAAGTTGTAGGGGAAGAACAAAGCAGATTAAAGTAGCTAGATCATTTTATTCAGTAGATGCAGGGTGTTGGGAAATGTTAAATAATTGTCTGCTTTCTATGTCAACTGATACTTAATACTGTATAGAACAATAAATTAGAATGTTATATGCTATTGCTGAATATGAAGCTGAAGTGAACCGAAGTACATTAGAATCTCAGGGTACAATTAGTTTAGTTATATATCCATAAATATGTACAGAGCTGTAGTTACCTATAAGTAGTGTTTAGTAGGGAATGTCAGAATTAGGCTTTGTAGAAGTAGTTGTTGTAGGTTTTTTTTCATGGGGTTTTATTGTTAAATAATAGAATTAGTAGGTTAATTACTCAGATGGTTTCCAGTAATGTGAAAAACCTATGTTCATCCTGGTCCAGAGGAATAGTGGATAGGCACTGGGTAGGGATGGGATGGCAGTTTTGCTTCCATACAATTGATGATATGCCAACTTATGTTACTCTAAGGTTGCTTAAAGAGATTAGACATCGATTTACATTTCTAATGAATGTTAAATGTGGAGAGTAGAATCTTGGAATGTCAAAGGACTCCAGAACATGAAAAAGAAAGCTGTTTTTTCATTTGTTTCTCAAATCATCAGCATGCTGTATTTTATTACAAGAAACACATATGACTAATGACCAGTGGGACTCAGTGAAGGATAAGAAATGGGTTAGGAAGATTGTGTGGAAGGAACAACAAATAGTGCAGGGGTGGCAATTTTAATTAAGAATCATTTTCAGGGAGATATTATGGATGTGAAAATGGATCAAGAGGGTAGATGGTGTTTGGCCCTTCTCTCACCCAAAGGGTATGATAAACCTATAGTACTAATATGTGTATATGCCCCTAATGTTAATCAGTATCATTTCATAGCTTCAATCTATTCCATTTTACAGTCATATAATAATTGCTATATAGTGTTGGGAGGTGACTGGAACTCTTATCAAGATCCTAAATTAGACAAGTTGGGTGCTTCTTCAATAAACAGGCAATGGTAGCTTTGAAAGAATTGAAAATGGATTTCAAACTCTATGACCCTTTTAAACACACACACTCACAAGGGAAGGCAGAGAATTTTACTTTTTATTCATCCTGCCATAAGATGTGGTCGAGAATTGACTTTTTTTTAATTTCAGATGTGCTGATCTCAGCTGACCCTAGTGTTTCTAATCAAGTCAGACAACTCTCAGACCATTCAAAGATAACTTTAACCTTAAATAGCAGTAATATGAATACTAAGAGGCTTTGAGGGTATAATTGGTCCTTAAACCCATATTTACTAACCAAGGAGGATATATTAATGGAAGTCAAGGAGATACTTAAACAGTCACTAAATAATATTTCTGAAAATAGACACCCAATAGATATAGAATGGGCTACAACTAAAACGCAGCTAAGAGGACTATTTATCCAAAAAGCTGCATATTATAAAAAATTGCAAAAGAAGACTCAATTGGATTTGGAAACTAAAATTCAATTATTGGATCAAGATTTGATGAGGAACTATAATGAACAGACAGAAACTGAGCTATTACGATGTCAAAAAGAACTATTTTTACTTCATAATAGAAATTTGTCACTTTATGAACAAAGAAATTTAGTTAAATATGCCAATCATATTCAAACCCCCTCGAAAGCATTAGCTCGTATCATTAACCAGATGAAATCAACACGATTAATTACTGAAATACACTATAACAATACTACATATACTGACAAGACAGATATCATGAAGACCTTTGAAAATATTTTTAATCAGATTTATGGTGAGAAGCAGACACTTTTGCAAGATAAAGACAGAAAAGATTTTCTACAGAAAATCACTTTCCCCAATATTGATAAGGAATTTCATAGAGATTTAATCAAACCGATTACAGTTGAGGAGGTGTTCGAGACAATCAAGAAACTAAAGTCTCATAAAGCCCCAGGCCCAGATAGTTTGACCTCGGAATTCTACAAATCTTTTAGTGAGATTCTGAGTAGTGTATTGTCACAGACTATTAATTATATCATTCTAAATAGAATTAATGATCCTCATTTTAATGCCTCGAGGACAGTTCTGATATTAAAGGAGAAAGGTGATTCCAAAAATCCTGATATTTACAGGCCTATATCACTTTTGAATATGGACATGAAAATCACGACATCAATTCTGGTGAGTAGACTGAAAAAGGTAATAAACCCAATAATATCAGAGGAACAGGCGGGGTTTATGGATGGGAGACAGACCACGGATAACACCTTAACGCTCCATACCTTAATCTCTTATGCGAAATATAAAAACCTGAATTTGTACGCCCTAATTATTGATGCTCAGAAAGCATTTGATAGGGTTAATTTGGTTTATTTATTTGATACATTACCTTATTTTAATATACCACAGGAGTTTATCTCAACGTTAAGGATACTATATAAACATGCATACACAAATTTATTTATAAATCACAAATGCTCGAATAGGATAAAAATCAAGAATGGTACCCGACAGGGCTGCCCATTATCTCCCATCTTATTTAATCTTTACTTGGAGCCCTTATTTTTACACTTTAAGCAAAATGTTTTTTATAATTCTCCTGTACTGTATGGAATAAAGGTTAGGATGGCTGCCTATGCAGATGATTTAAACATATATTGTACCACACCTGTTTCCGATACTGAAAAAATATTAGCTGCAATAGAAATCTTTGAGAGAATTTCCAACTACAAGCTAAATTTTAAAATCTAAAATATTCCCATTAAAGACACCCACACCTTTTTCAATGCTTCCTTTGATAGGACAAGTAATGACGGAAGAAAAGATAAAATATCTGGGGATTGTCTTCTCAACTGAAAATAGAGATTTTTTATAAACAATGTAAAGTCAACTACAGATCAGATAGCATTGATCTGGAAAGATGGAGTAGATTGAAGTTACCAATGATGGCAAGAGCAGCTATTATAAGAATGAATGTTCTTCCTAGAATGTTGTATATTTTTAGAGCTGCACAACTCAGAATTACCAAAACATTTTTCAAACAGCTTCATGTAAGATTGGGAAGATTTCTTTGGGAACCTAGGAAGACGAGAATATCATATGAAAAATTGATGGCTCCAAAAATTGGAATTACCGGATTTCAAAATGTACTATTTAGTGATTCAGGCCAACAGGATTTTAAAGACGCCTTACTGATAGTAATACTAGAAAATGGACACCCAAATGGGTGCTCTTAACGCACAAGTATATAAATGAAGTGAGTCAATGCTAAAGCATTGCCCTTTTAAATAATTGGACAATGAGTAAATATAAGTTAATGGAGCACATCAAAAGCTATGTAATGGCAATTCAAACTCTTTTCGCTTCCTTAAATTTACTAAAATATATGATGGTTTTCCAACCGTTTCATAGGAACCCAAATTTAACAATTGGTGGTCAATTGATTGATTTAAAGAAATTCCCTTTAATCATGGAGTTAACTGTACTGATTTATATCCTTTTCTAGGAGTACCAGTACATGATATTCTAAAAGAAATAGAACTTCCTATTTCCTATTTAACTATAGTAAGACAGCTAAAAGACTTGGTTATAAACTATTTTAATAACTATGACATGAAAGAGGAGGATTTAACCATTTCGTAATTTATGGGAAGCTGTTGCAGGATAGAAAATATATTACCGCAGCATATAAATTGATAAAAGAGAGGAAGTATAATAATTATATTCTTTTATCGAGTTACTGGAGAGAGAAATTGATATTGCCAGATGACAATAAGATATTGAAGGCATTTGAGTTAACATTAAAGTCCGTATCCCTTCAGAAATTGGTATTTACGCAGCTGATGATATTTAACAATGCATACTATACTCATCTCACTTTGCACAAATTTGATAAGAATTCACCCATACGCCCAAAATGCTTAGATCAGACAGCAGATTTACTTCACATGTTCTGGAGTTGTAAGTACATTTATAAATTGTGGAATTCATTAAAATTGCAGTTACAAAAAATGGGTTACCAAAGTTCAACACTCTCTTGGGAGTTTATGATTCTTCATATTCCCGGAGAATCTCGATAAATCAAAAACGATTGTAATTATGAATATTTGCCTATTAATGAAATTATATATAGCCACAAATTGGTTGAACCCAGCCCAGACATCGTGGGAAAATTTCAGATTATTGGCAATAAAACACATCTTAGCGCATAAACTGCTAATTAGTGACCACAAGAAAAATATCAATAATATAAAAATATGGGAGCAAATTTTTAATATTGTTTTGGCTTAGAGGTTACTATCCACTTATTCTCCGGAACCAGAGTATAGTCTAAATCAACCTTAGATTAGATAGAAAATGTATAGAAAACACAGATTGTTGGCTTTGATTAAGTTAATGTTGGATTTTTATTATTTTCCTTTTGATTGTTATTGCTGTATCTTTGATCAATACATGAGGTTGATATATATGTGAAATTAACCAATGGAAGCATCTTGTATATATTGTATATAATGTGTGAATTTGTAATATGGTTGTGAAAAATAATAAAAAATGTTTATTGAAAAAAAAAAAAAAAAACCACTAAATACATTTATGTAGGGGGGAAAATCCTTGCCCCCGCTACTTATATAACTCTGAGATCGCACTACAGTGGTGAAAAGGGAATATTCCCTTATCAAGTACCCTTGACTACAGGAAGCAGCTCACAGACAACTCAGATCCTTAATACTCTGTGCTAACTGCCAGACTAATTATCATTAAAAGACTTTATACTGGTGATAATTACAGTTGCAATATACGTTGGTAAAACTATGCCCTAACAATTTATTCATGCATACATACTACCGTTTAATCGGGTTGGCTAGTCTTCAGTAAGTTTTTATCAAAGGATCTTCAAGGATGTACATGACATCAATGCAAATGGCTTTCTCATGTTAGCTCTTCATGGCAAATGAATGCACATTCAGAACAGGCATACATATCTCTAAAGAGCAACTGACTTTTGCATTGAGGAGCACAGCCCTACACTTTAAAAATGTAGTAGACAACTGTTAACCCCTCTTATACCATCCAGTAGTGAAAAAACATAAATTAAGGATCTATAACCACGGATTTGCACTTTCCTAATATCTTTGCAGCCAGCTTGGTGGATATGGGCATTGAGGCAACGTAGCAGTTGTCTCATACTTACTGACAACCATCTAATTCTAAAGCAAACCGATTCAGTATATGAGAGAAATAGTTACACAATGTAACTAAAGCAAACCGATTCAGTATATGAGAGAAATAGTTACACAACATAACTGGAGGCAAGGCTCTCACTTACCAACACAAACATCACCGGACAGGGTAGTAGTAACACACAGACTACACCCGCTAGACACAGTGTGGACCAGACACGTAGACCCACATATGCTGAGGCTCTTATCTTCCTAAACCACAAAGGCCTCCCAGATGTTACACACAAAACAAGTATGCACAGCTACTTCTACAGCACTCTACTAAGACAACATATATCAAGACAGACATAACGTAATCACAAGGTGTTTCAACCTCTAAGCCCATGGGGCATGCCAACACACACAACACAATGTTTTATTTATAGGGCATTCTATTGGGAGACACACAGATGTTCCACTCACCAAGCTGACCAAGGAGAGTGTCACAGTCAGCTGTCTTTCAGGACCAGGATCTGCCAGATAATGCATTCACTCATGTCATTGCATTACAAGTACCAGTATGAATATCATAATCCATGTTGGGTAAATGACCTAAAACACATCTCCCTGGACTATATAAAAACAGGCATGCTAGAGCTCTCAGACTATGCATCTCAGGTGGGTATGAGCCTAGCACTGTGCAGCATTCCACTTCTCCAAGGAAGATGCCACAGTACAAATGGAAGATAACTGACTTTAACAATTGGTATAGTTTTTGATGTCACTGAAAGGAGGTGAAATATTTGCCTGGGAGGTTATGGTAGTTGGACTACACTGCTTTGCCAGGGTGGTCAGCACCTATCACCCCTAGGTTTTTTGAATACTGGCTAAAACCTTGTCCAACCCCCATAGTGCCTTTTTAGGCAGTGCCAACCTGATAAACCTACTGACATAGCTAAAACAACTCAGAATAATCAAAAGGTGTTACTGCTCAATGCCAGGAGTCTAAACAGGAAATACCACTCCCTACATCTCTCCACATCCTGGAGAATATAGACATCTGTGCATTTACTTAGATTTAGTTTAAAGCCACAGAGGGCATCCCAGCGGGTAAGGGACATTTTGACCAGACAGTTCAACCCCCATTGAAATGGCAAGGCAAGAAAAAAATAAACCACAGACATTTTGGCATAAAGAAAATAAAAACATTATATACAGCTCGTGCATTCACACAGTTACTGAGAAAATGTCAAATATTACCTAAAAAAAAAAAAAAATGGAAAAAAGTCATGAGGATATATAACGGTTCAAAACATTTGCATTTGAAATAAATATAATAATATTATTACTACTGATTTAAAAGATTAATGTTTGCAATGTTAAATAATATTGATTTTAAAGTTAAGTTAAAAAACTCTTATTAAATTAATTATATTTGCAAATTAAATAAAATGTTAACATTTACATATAAAAAAGTTAAATAATAAATTCCAGTAAAAAAAAAAAAAAAAACATGATTGAAATATTAAGCAATAAAATGCATTTATAAAACTTAAAAAAAATTTTTTTTATATAATTGGGGTCAAATAGTCTGGGGTCAAAATGTCCACTAGCTACTCCCATAGACAATAAATGTAAATTTAAACATGAAAGTGTATAAAATTGCATTGGGGTCGAATTGTCCGAGGTCAAAACGCCCTGCTTTTATCCCAGCAGTGCAAGGCTGTAATGCCTACCACATTCAGACCATCTACAGCACAGGTAGGGTCTAAAGGTGGAGGACACTCGATTTACATAAAACTTATCTCAAGGTTGATCAAACAGTATGACACACTTGAACGTCTTTCCATTCAATGTACCACAAATAAAATTCCATATATATACTTACATGATATAGGTCCCCCTCCATGACTCAGGAAGCTCATACCACATACTTGAATGTAACAGGGATACTCCGCATTCAACCCAACACAATATTCATGACTTTAACTGCCCCAACATTAAATGAGAATTATACATGACCTCAAACAAGCAGGCCTTGAGATTCTTTGAGATTGTAAACGCAAACACCATTGAATGCCTGTACACCCACCAGGGGAGCAAATATCCTTGACTTGGTCCTCACAAACATGGGGAAAAGATGCACTCCCCCAGTGTTAAGTCTTTACTGGTGAAATTTTGACCACAAAGCTGTCTGTTCAAGATTAACATTAAGCCCAGGACCACAGCTAACCCTGGAATATTTCAAATGTATTCCAAGGCTAACTACCTCCTACTAAGCAGCAATCTAGAAACATTCCAAGCCCACCAAACCCGAGAAAACAGCTGCCAGTGTGTAATTGTTCACAGAAACCCTGTACAATCATGTAAATAACTGCATAGTTACAGCTTTATCTACCCAAAATAAACATAGGGCAACCTCCAAAAACAAGCCACCCTGGTGGAATCCCAGTACAAACAGGTTGTATAACACAGGAAAGAAAATCATGTCTAAAAACAGGATTGCATTGCCCAGCAAGGTAAAACCTTCCTTATCAATCTGAACAAGAAAGTCAGGGGACTAATGAAGGGTACCAAAGCCAAATTTGAAATAGAAATAGCCTCCCAAGCTAAGCAGAACCATATGGCTTTCCTCAGTTACGTTTGCAACATTAAAAGCAACACCCAACAATGTGCCAAACTAATAGTGAATGGAATCATCTGTACAGAGCCACAGAATGTAGCAAATCTGCTGGCCAATAGACTTAGGTCCAGCTTTACCCCCATCACCTTCAGTCACCCTAGAATGCCTTCTAAATAGCTTGCAGTATGACCTGTCAGGCCCATTAGAATCTACATTTAACCATAGGCTCCAGACAGGATTTGTGTCAAATAACTGGAGGACTGTGATGGTTATCCCTTTATACAAGGGGAACCTTCCATAGACTCAGAAAACTACAGATCCATAATTCTGACTAGTCTCGTATGTAAGGCCATGGAAAGAATTACTATGGATCTGATAAACAATGAGAATGAAAAACCTACATACACTGGACCCTCACCTAGTTCTGTTTTGTCAAAGGCAGGTCATACCTAGTTAACCTGGTGGACTTCTTTGAGAAGGTCATTAAAGTTCTGGATGAGAGCAAAACAGTGCACACCACCTATCTCAACCTGACCAAGGCATTCAACACAATACCTCGCTCAGACATTCTAGATAAACTTAAAGAATTAGGCATAAACCCATATGTTACTCAATGGATAGCCAGCTGATTCACTGATGAGGCACGAAGTTAAGATCAGAGAATCCACCTCCACAAATAGACAGTCAACTGTGGAGTCCCAGGGGGACTGGTGCTGGGGCCTCTCCTTTTTAACATCTGCTTCTGTGAAGGCAAGGCAAATGTCAAGTGCCTCTGGCTGACCAAGTCTGCAGACAAATATAAATTCGGCATGGTCACTGAATAAAGACAGAGATACTCCTCAAGATGGCTTGACACAGGCAGACAGTTGGTGCCAGAGTCACAGATTATAACTCATTGCAAAAACAATTAATGCATAATAGTACCCTTTGCAAAGATGCCATCTCTGGAAATTACCACATTGATAGTAGACCCAGTAGTCAGGCATGTGGGAAGACTTATTGACAGTAGTTTGACCTTTTACCACCGCATGTCTAATGTGGTGAGGAAATCATTCTATGTTGCAAAACAGTAAGGGCATGACATCCAGGTCCAAGGAGGTCATTGTTCCTCTGTATTCAGCTCTCATCAGACCAGTCATAGAGTACAGTGCACCACTCGGCAACTACCTGACCAGGCACTTGCAACAGCTTAAGAGACTACAGTGGTTCCTTACAAAAAGTATATGGGGAGTCAACAATAAGTCTTATGTGGAGTACCTCAAACCTTAGCCATGTACCTGGTCTCCTACAGACTGCTACATGGTGATCTACCTCTGGCCTACAAAGCATCCTCTGATCCCCACACTGATGAATCTGTTGCACATCCACAAAAGAACTAGCATCAGAAATACCTGACCTAAGAACCTAGAACTCTGCAATATAGACAGGACATATTGGAAAGACAGGTATATGACTTAAAGGTTATCCCTTCTTTGGAACAGGCTTCCCAGCACATCCCTACCCTTATTCAAATATACTTTGGACCAATGGATGGAAAACCACACATTTATCCCTGTTTTGGCCCCTATGTCCCTAATGGGCAGAGGCAACCTGTGAACATGTCCTGTGTACAAGAATATATTGCAACTGTAAAATTCCTTGAGATATTGACACGTCAGCAATTTTTGGTAAATCTGGTGTAAGTCTGGCTTAAAATGGCTCTTGGGCTGATAGCCTAGTCACCAACTATGAACCTATACCTGTGCTTATAACTTACTATGAGTCTGCATACAAAGTGATGTAATGTCAAGAGAATATATATATATATATATATATATATATATGTGCAACAATTAGGTTTTGGCTTCATGAACTGATATCCCGGGTTTAGGAAAAGATTTATGGGCAGAAATTTGGTCAAAAAAAGAAAAGAGTGAGTTTCTGTGGGACAGCATTTCTTCTTGAGTGAGCGTTGGGATGACTTTTAGCACATGCAGGAACTTGGAGATACAGGAGGTCTACCGAGGCTAAACAAATGTGAGATGCTTCATTGGATAGAATTTGGACATGTACAGATAAGCATTTGCTACCCTGATATCACTGACACCTTTGCATGCACAGAGTGGTAGAGTCATGTTCTCATCCTACCTGATGAGAAGAAAGTAGCCAACCAGCTGCCAGCATTAAGTCCCACCAACATTAAGTCCTTGATAACATATTACATCGCCAAACTTCATTAAACCCCACCATGTAAGTTAATACAAATTGTCAGCAAAGGAAAAGGAACCCACAGGCTTGCTTGGCATTTGAGACTGCTGGCAGAGGGGAATTGGGGAGATAGGCATGGACACAGGAAAAGGAAGTAGGGTGGTGTAGGGGTCTGAGAAGGCACAAAAGAAAAATTTCCAGTTGGACTAAAAGAAGAATGCGGTGAGCACATACATTACATAACATACACTAACTTTCTCAAATTTGAAATAAATCAGCATGCTGTAAAAGGATGCTCACTTTTCTAATACTGCGAGTAAAGCCTCACAAATGGGTACTGTGTTTCTGCTCATTGTTTCATTAGTATGCATCTGAAGTAAGGCCCAAAAGGACCAGTAGCTGATTGCAGACTAAAGCAATGAGCATCCCATTCCCTTTAGACGGATCACTTCTCTGATGATAAAAACAATGCTCTGCCCTCTCTGTGTTTAGCTTTTAGGCAATATTACAACTCTCAGCAGCTTCCATGCTCCTAAGACATAATCTGATATCAACAGTCGCTAGCAAACCAGAGATAATGAGGTGGATAAGAACTCGGCCTGCATCAAAGAAAAAGGACAAATCTATAACTGGTCCCAGGCCATTAATCACACCAGATAAGGAGTCTGGAGAATTTGCCTGAATAAAATAAAGTTAGCTAATATGCATAAAATGAGAAGTACAAAACGTAGCAACTCAAAAAGAAAAAGCTGGATCAGCATTCCTTTATAGGCAGCCAGTTCATAAAGACTTCTTCCTGTACATGTTATACAGTGTTCTCTTCAAAAACATTTACACAATGAAACAAGCATCACTGTTTTACAATAATACATGTGCTGTCGATAGTTAAGACCATAGTTTCTTCTCAGTTACTGAAATATGGCCAAGATATGCAGAAAAATAGTCCAAGAAAATTAGATGGGTACACATAATTTCAAAATGCAGTGAATGGTGAGATGATCAAAAGAAGCAAAATAAAAGTGTGCAAATATTAACAAATCAATATTTACCTTTAGAAGAAGAAATGGTGTGATGACATTATATGCCATATGGAAGTAGTCACCAGCACTAGGTTTGTTTAATGGAAACCATTCCAATGGAAGAATAATCTACAAAAGTTAAGCATGGCAATGTTTATGTTATGTAAAACAACATTCAGTCATTTTAGGTAAAACACACACACACACACACACACACACACACACACACACACACACACACACACACACACACACACACACACACACACACACACAAGTCAGCTCCTTTTAAAAAGACAATTAATAACGATTCTTAAGTAATACATTCCAAGAGTTCCTCTTAGATGGTAATCATAGCATGTATCCTTTTCTTCATTTACTGGAAGCCATTGTATTCTAACTTGACTACATATTCAGTCACAATTTTATACAGTTGACTCATGTATATAACTGGAATGAGCCACTGTAGGTGAAATAGTGACCACCATGGCAGACTCTGATTTAGCTTTTAGTATCAGTGGCAATGGCCATAGCATTTTGAAAAGTATTTAAAATTTAAAATCGTGTTTCTTAAGTGCATCCTTTGAAGGGCCTATCTTAACTGAGAAGTCCAGTGAGTTCTGATGTGCACTTAAATTACTGACTCTCACCTTTTTACAGCATGGCCATGGCACAATTATACATTTACACCACCACAGGTGTATGAAATCGTGAGTACTTGACTTAAAAGGTTTAACTGCCACTCCGTTATTGGTCAGACTCAAACAAACAAAGCTCCCAGCTTTTCATGTTTTTGACAGAAAACATTCTCATCAAGCTAAAACAAAGTGTACAGGCTTTAAGCTAGAAAGGAGGGAGAACCCCTTCTTTTTACTAGGAGTGCTGTTATGCCCCTCTTTTTCAATTGCTTTCACTAGTGGACCTCCTGTGTTTGCTATATGATGATCATGTCTTTGCTCTGACCCTTAACTTCTGGCACATGGCTAAAAATGCACACTATAATACATTCCACAGTATTACTCCAGTTACAGCAACCTGCAGATATAAACAATGTGACAGCCATTGCATTATCAGCCTGGAGATGAGTCTCTAAATGGAGAAAGCCTCCATATTTCTCATGATTAAGTTTTGTACAAATTAATTCCTAAAACATGTTCTTGTTATAATTTTGAGGGTATGGTCAACAATACACATTATTTAAGGTTTGCAACTGCCAAACGTCTCTTGCATTGTGTTTTTACATTTTCAAAATTCTGATTATTCACAGTTAATTAATGTAATATTTAAAAGACGATGATGTTTCTACACAGAATATTTTAGTAGTACATTTTATGTAATTTTATATTGTTATGAACACAAACATACATTTTGAGCTCCAGTTAAAATGAGCTAGTACTGGCCTTAATAACCACACTGGATATTTTGCTGATGTGTTGAAACAAATGTATTAGAACAGTTTTTTAATGTAACCATCTTCTGCAACAGTTGGTACCAACAGCATTGTTGCTGAATCCAGGAACTTTTGTAGGAAAAACCATGTACCGTAAAAACAACAAAACTGTCATAACTGAAACCACAGTTTAATCTGACTTCCAGCAGACTTGCCAGACTAACAAATCACTGCATAAAATATCATAAGCAGACAGCAAGCAGTTTGCTACCATCTTAGACATGCAAAACGCTTGTGAAAGAAAGTAGTACTTCACAGTCACGAATGGTAGAAGATGCACAGCAAGCTGCATGTCAAGCAAAATAAAATGCAAAAGTGTGGAGCTGCAAGCCACAAAAATACTTCTAGCAGTAGCACTGTTTGTTCAGCAGCATTTCCTGTCCCTAAGGGCTGCTATCTTAAAGGCAGAGTGAGATGATGGCAAGTTGTTGTTCTTAGGTTCATAGGTAGGTCCTGGGCTATCTGCCTGAGGGCATTTATAAGCCTAGCCAGAGTGCATCGGCTTTCGCTGCCCCATTGATTAATTAACTGATCCTCTGTCAAGCAGAGCCAATGAAGTGATCCCAGGGGTGTATTTTCTGTTACCCATACACTCATCAAGGTTTCTCTTGAAGAGTGTTAGTGAGGGGCTCTGCCTGATGTAATTTGGAATTTTGTTCCAAAGCATGGGGAGTCTCTGTGACAGGAATCTATCCCTCCAGCATGTTCTATTTATTGTTGTGGTGAGGTTTAGCTCACTAGAGCACGTGGCTCGCAGTGACTTGGATTTCTTTAGGTGGAGCATGTCCATCAGTTCTGAGTTGGACATGGCTTTGTAAGTCAGGCAGAGATCACCTCTGAGTAAGCGATATGCCACTGAGTACAGCCGGAGTTTTTTCAGTCGGGCTGCATAGGACATATGTTTGAGACCAGTAATCCTCTTGATGAGGTACTTTTGTGGTCTTTCCAGCTGTTGGAAGTGTCTTGTGAGGTACATCCCAAATGGGACATTGTACTCTATGATGGGTCTAATGAGTGACGAGTAGAGGGGCACTATAACCTCTTTATTTCTAGATGCGAACCCTTTAGTAATTAGATGGGCCACATAGAAGGATTTCCTAACTACTTTGGCAATATGATTGTCAAAGGAGAGATTACTATCTACCTGGGTCCCCAGATCTCTTATTACCTCTTCTTTGTTAAGGGGGCTGCCACCTATATGGTAATTTGTGGGTGTTTTGTTTTTCCCAAATGGGATGACTATGCATTTTTTGGTGTTTAGCTTGAGGCCATGACTTTGACACCAGGTGTCCATTTCAGTAAGGCCCTTTTGGAGGATGTCCGTGTCAGATGGAGAGTCAATTATGGCTCCCAGTTTGCAGTCATCGGCGAACTTGGTTAGCCATAGTCCTCCTGTGTTTGCCTATACTTCTGAGAAGTATATGCCAAACAGTAGGAGTCCCTGGACCGAGCCTTGCGGGACACCACTTGTGACTAGTTTAGAGTCGAATCTGGAGCCCGCTATTCTTACCATATTAGTTCTGTCTGTAAGTCAGTTGGCAACCCATCTCATGACCTAGGGATTTATGTTCAGGCTGGTATGTTTTTCTATAATTCCAGAGTGGGGAATGGTGTCAAAAGCCTTGGCAAGGTCAAGGTAGGCTGTGTGAACTACCTTCCCCTCATCTATGGCCTTGGTGACTGTCTCAAAGAAGTCAACCAGGTTTAGTAGGCATGATCTGCCCTTAACAAAGCTGAACTTGGTCGGGTCAAGTGTTTGGAGGTTCCCAATGTCTTTGTTAATGAGTTCCATGATGATGCACTCTATAGCCTTGCAGACCAGGCTAGTCAGGCTTATGGGGCGATAGTTACCAGGGTCAGTTGTGGCCCCTCCTTTGTGGAGAGGAATAACCGTTGCTGTGCACCATTCTATGGGCACGTAGCCTGTGGATAGGTGGGGGGTTAGTTCATTCTGTAGTTCATGCAAGATGCAGCCTGGGACACCATCTGGTCCCATTGATGCTGTGTTTTTGGCTTTTGAAAGGGCTGTTTTCACCTGTGCGTCTGTGATTTTTGGGACACTACACTTTTCCGGTATTGTTGTGGGCCCTTTTGGAGGTGAGAGGGGGGTGAAGTTTGCATTGAATCTATCTGCCAGGATGTTGGCAATATCAGTAGGTTCAGTATATTCTGTGCTATTTTGCACTAGTTCAGTGCATATCTGCGAGTTGCCACTTAGATTCTTAACATAGCTAAAGAAGGCTTTGTGGTTATCTTTTGAATCCTTGGCTATTTTTCTTTTGAAGTTAGCCTTGGATGATTTCATGAGGGACCTCAGTTTCTTACTGATACTGATCAGGGATGTCTTTCCTTCTTGTGATTTGCTTTTTTTCTGAACTAGTTTCCTCCTTCTATTGTATAGCCTGTTTATTGCAGGTCCACCAAACTGGTTTCCTTCTCTTAGAGGAGTGAGTCTTGGTTTTGCTAGGGATGGCACAATCCATGCATCCTTGTAGGTGCTCATAGAGTGCATTTGTAAAGGTTTCTGCATCTTGGGCAGCGTTATCCTTTAGCGTGGTGGCTGTGAAACTTACCACCTCTGTCTTAAGTAAGGTGAAGTTTGCTTTAGAAAAGTTTTTTACTGTGGTTTCCTTAGTTGGGGGTGGTGGTGGGGTGTGGACATCCAGAGTGATTAGTTTATGGTCTGATCTAACCAGTGACGGGTTGACCTCTGGTGTGGAACACCTGTCGCCCATGTTGGTGATGACCAGGTCCAATATGTTTTCACCTCTGGTAGGGGAGTTTACCAGCTTATCCAGGGTGTTCAAGTTGATGAATTCCAGGAAGCGCTGGGCCTGGAAATTTGTACTCTAGTAGTTTTCCCAGTGAATGGTAGGGTAATTGAAATCACCCAATATCAGGGTGTTTGGTAAGACCTTCATGTTTTCCAGTGTCTCCAGAAAGGTGGAGTAGTGTGCCTGGGTCATGGAGGGTGATCTGTAGAAGGCCACAATTTGCATTGCAGATTTGCCAGATGTTAATTGCACATTGATGATCTCAGAGGTATCATGCTGAGCCACTAACTTGGAGGTGTAGGTATCCTTGATGAATATGGATACACCCCCTCCTTTTGTGTTTCGGTCTGTATTCTGTGGCCGAAACGTGTGGTATGAGTTGTAGCCCGGTAGTGCTGGGGTGCTCTCTGGAGCCTTGAACCAAGTTTCAGTTACTGCACAGATGTCAACATTCTCCATACTGAGGAGTACTTCGAGTGCATGCATTTTGAGATTTAAACTCCTGGCATTGAGTAGCATAACCCTCAGTTTTTTGTTAAATTGTGCTGTTTACGGAGGTGGGTTTGACTTTTGAGCCTTGCCTAATAAAGGCACTAAGGCATCTTCTTTCGGCTTTTCCCGGTTAGGGGTCACCACAGCTGAACTCCGGTCTGCTAATTACTGGCAGTAGATTTTTATGGTGCCGAGGTGCCAGCTTGATGCCCAACCTTCAATGAAGGCACACCCATTTACGCATGTCTTTCGAACGCCACTTGACCGCGTGGAGGACATGCAGACTCCACACAGAAGGCAGTCCAGTCAAGAATCGAATGGGAGAACCTCTTGCTGTGAGGTGACAATGCTACTGCTGCAAAACCGTGGCCTACAATGAGATGATGATGCAAGTGACATTACTAAAAACAAATAAGCAGTGCAGCACTTACCATGAGCTAACTGATTGGCTGGAAGAGAGCCACCAACGTGTGCCTATTATGATATCACTATTGGCTGCTATAGAGTAAACATGTGACAATGAAGGCCTTACCTGGTGTATGCTTGCACTAGTATGTCAGTAGGAAGGGGATACTTTTCTGTAAAATGCCAGTTAGTGTGTAATGTAAAGGGGTTGATAACTAATGTGCCTACACATCACCCTGGCAGGGCCGACAACTCACACATCTACACTTCTGGTATACAAATAATCTATTTTCCACTTCCAGCATGGTAAAATTGCACAGGGTCACCTAGCTAGTAGTTATAGGCACTCTGGTAATTTGGTACATAAATAGATATGTAGTGTATGTACGTCTGTCCCCTATATGTCCTTACTATGATGCAGTGTACCCACTGGAACCCTGGCGGTTGATGCCCATATAGAACTTGCAGGGTGCTCCTGAACAGCACTACAACACTGCCCACTTGCAAATAAGAATCATCGCTGAAAATATATCCAGCCTGCTAAAAGTCCAGTTCCACTGCTTAGATACATTTGGGGAGCTCTGAAGTATGTCCTGCCACAGTCTTCTAGCTGTCCATAGCAACATAAAGTCCTGAGAGGGCATGGAGGACAGTTATCTATCCTGGGAGCCTCTGGGACTGCTGCAGCTGCCCTTTTCAGAGCCACCACACTGACATCATCCAGGTACAGCAAGCAGTATCAGCACCGCACCCACAGGTAGTGACAAGCACAGTAATAAGGCAGTGCAGGTAAATATTCCAACTCTGTGCAGCCTGAGAAGTACACAGGTTACAGTGCAATGTCACACAGGACAAACAGGAAGCATACAGTGGTACATAAAGTCAGAGCTGTAACTAGAATGAGGTATAGGTTGAAGATGCCCTGGGCACAGGCTGTTACAGGGCACACTTGCCAGTTGCTGATGAGGGTATGAGTGCAGAATTGGCATTCATTTAAGAAGTTATAGGTAATACTGTGGCTTCCTAAATGAGTGCAGATATTGATTGCATTTGCACTTGTAGTATGGAACTCTGTGTATCATTAACTTTAGCAAAAAGCTTGCAGCTTGCGGTTGCAGATTTGTTTTTTCTTTTTGTCCTCATCTCTGGGTTGAGTATGGTCACTGGTCTGGAGAACTGCCCACAGCACCAAATTATCTAGCTACATCTGTGCTCAAAGGCTAGCTGTGAAGTACATAATGAAATCACACTGTACAGCAGACAACTCTGAATACACAACACAAAGTGTCAGACCTTTGCGCAGTTAAGCTCTTTGTTTTATTGTTAGTCTGATGTATCATGTAGGTGATATACCTCTAACATTGTTTTTTACAGGATTCCACCCATCCACAGCACCAGTGTTGTGGATCATTGAATTACAGACATGATTCCATAGAGGCTGGTCAGCACTTGAATAAAAGGGGCTGTTGGTTGGTGGAATTTATAGTTCACTCCAGGAAGTGCGTCACATCAGCTACCAAGAGGGCTACAGACAAATCAGCCACAACCTCTAGCATCGCTTGCAATGATTGCTGAGCCACAGAAAGCAAACAAGCCAGGCTGCCTGCCTGGAAGAGGACTAAACTTCCCCCACACGAAGATGAAGGGACTAGAATTTTACCTGAAGGAATAGACAAAGGTGTTTCGATGCCCCAATCCTTGTGTATCTCAGTAGGAGATGCACATGGTTAGTAACAAATACAGAATGTTTATATTGCCAGTCACAAAGATCATGGGGATCTGCAGGTGCAGTGCTACTCTTTGCTGATCGTGAGTCACAAAACTCATTTCCTGCATCCCCCTACTCCACTCAAAGGTAGGCATGCCCATCCAGCTCAGGCCACTTGGCATAGGTGGGAGAAAATAATGCCTCCTAGCCATTCCATTCTTCTGTAAGTAGAAACTACCAATAAATAGAATACAAAATTGTTAACACTTTTTGAATGATTTCCTCCCATTTATTTTCAACAAATAACTGTACTACTGTTTGACAGCTGTCTTCATGACATTCATAACCATACAGTCCTTTACATCAACTGTCACATTTTTAGGTAGGTGACTAATTGGGTCAGGTGACTAGTAATTACAAACATTGGGTGTACAGACTATGCACAATAAAAATACAGGTTGGACACTGTAATGCAGCGGCTGTCACAGAAAATTCTATTGGT
>NC_056739.1:1277737638-1277810138 GCF_019279795.1 Protopterus annectens
GGATCAGGTCAAGAATGCTGTGTTCTCTACTAGGTTTATTTACTAACTGCTTAAGGGATTTTTTTTGTTTATTAAGTCTATAAATTTTGGTTCTTGCCTACATTGAAGGTACAGGTGTCTCATTCTATTGAAGAGAAGTCAGTCATCCCAAATATGGGATTTCTTTTGTTAACAGGGAGATCATTTAAAGTACTGTAGACTCTTATATGGTCATTAGAGGAAAAAGAAGGTGTTCTCCAACAAGCTATTAGTTGATACTTAAATACTTTCTGTAGTGATCTGTATCTCATTGAGTTCAGCTTGGGAGTCCCTAGGGATCTGTCTGGATGTAATATGTTCCTTGACAAATATGGTGACTACACTACAGTAGCCATTGGGTCTGAAGACATGGGAAGCACAAATGACTGGTAATGGAATGCTTTCTTTAATTTAAAACTAGCTTCAGTAACTATGCAGATGTGGAGGTCTTGCATCTGCAGGAGTGCCACAAGAGCAGGCATTTTACTGTTTAGACTTCTGCATTAAGGAGAACACCCTAAATGTGATCCATTCTTGGGACTGACATATAACTTATGGTGGAATGTTCAACTGGACTCTGCCTGAGAAAAGCCACTTGGGGAAACAAAGACTTTAGCTAGTAAGTGGAAGCCTTGAAATGAAAGGTGCAGACCATCCCTAGCAAAGCATTTTTGACTGTCTAGCATCTCATTCCATGTTAACACATCCCAATTCCCCGGTAGAGTGATGCAAGCTATTTAACCAATGATTGAAGCCAGTTATCTTTTCTTTATATCTAGTTATCATTCAAAGTGAGGGAATTATTCCATTCAAGACTAGTGTCTTATCTACATTTGTAACATGCAAGGAATGTTCTGACATGTCTCTCTGCTTATCCCTCAGGGATTTATATCTCAAGTCATTCACTCCAATACATACCACTTTTAAAAAGTTTACCTCCAAAACCATCTTTTAAATATCATAAGTTAGCAACTAAATATTATAAATAATTTAACAGATACATACCAAAATAACAATCATCTTGGAATGTGCATGGTCTATAGGTAACTACCAAGATGAAACTCTTCTGATGTTTATTTTACAATATGAATATCAATGTTTGTTTAATTCAGAAAATCCATATATGTGATGTGAAAGTGTACTGATTATAATATATGTAAAATTAAGATAATGTCAGGTGGCACACCTGAAGAAGCATTTGGTGAAAGTGCTTGTGTGTTTTATTAAAAGACTGTTCGTGAATGTGGAGCCTTGCCTGTGTTGTTTTTTGTCATTAATTTTAGAATAGTTAATGCATATGGGTGCAGCTGTTAATTTGGAGTAAACTTAATTTTTTAGAATCTACATAGCTTGTGTGTGTTGTAAATTAAATGAAGATAGGGTTCTGAAGAAACTATTTAGTTTTTTTTTTAAGTATTTTCATTGAAGCAAAAAGTTTTGAAAATATTACATGGGTTCAAATGGAGATGAGAAGAAGCAATCACATAAGATGTCAGCCTGCCAGACATTAGTGTGTGCATGTAAGCTAAAAGTTGGAGTTATGCATTTAAAATCTGTTGCGCATAATAGGTGAGAGTAATAGCTTTTTATCATAATGATTACTCTGTCAGTGTTAACATGGAATGTAAATGGCCTTACAGGTTTATCCAAATAAAAAAAAATATTGAATTATATTAATATGTGTAGTGTGTAACTAGCAATGTTGCATTAGTTACATTTGGGTAGAAATGAGCATTTGAATTAGCCAAAAATAGGATTTGAGGGTGGACATCAGCAGAATATCAGTGACAAAGGAAACGGGAAGTAATGATCCTGATTAATGGAAGGACTCCAAAAGCGATATAAGATGAAAATAAGGACAACGATAATAGATTTGTAATAGTAAAGGGTTATTGGCAGAGGAGAAGGATAAAGATATGTTTCACCTAAATTACTTTCATGGGCCTAAGAATTTTGGAAGAAATATGCTTTCAGCAGACAACATTGTTGATGGGTGGGACTGGAATCTAATTTGCAATAGTGAAGATGTATCAGAGGGACCTAGAAGAGAAAATTAGAGTAGATTTCTGAATAAATATTTCTTGGCTTTGAATAAGTCTTGGGATAAAGTTGGCACTAAATTTATTTGAAGGATATTGGTAATATGTGGTGGGTCAACATAAGAAGTGCCATTATGAATAAGTTTAGAGCAATGTAGAGTATATTTTTAAGCTTTATAACCTAGCTGAAGAAGGATTTATAATCATCCTTGGCTTCAGAAATCACCCTAAGTTCATAGGCTACTTTAGTGGACCTTATAGTGTTCATTTTTTTATGCTTTTGATGTTGTCCTTGTAAAGAGGGGTTTTGGATCTAATAAATAATTTGGAGGCTTTCCTTTTTTCATTATATGGTTTATTTAAGGCAGTGGACCACCAAGGTGCTTGTTTTTTGAGTTTCCCATCATACTTGCTTATGGTAGGGAATGCTGTCTCTATGCATTTTTCTAAATGGGTCTTGAGATCGTTAGTGAAGCTTTCTGCTGCATTAAGCTCAGGTAAGGTGCTGTCATAAGTGAATTTTAATATTTGGTCAAAGTGTAGGTTTAAGTTGGCATATTTGTGGTACTTAAATTCAGTAGGGTTTGCTGTTGTAGCTTTCAGGAGTTTAAAGGAGAAGGCCACAAGTTAATGGCCAGACTTTAATGGGACAGGAGATGCCAAAGGAGAAGAGCAGGAGGCAGATACATTTGTAAGGATCAGGTCAAGAATGCTGTGTTTTCTACTAGGTTTATTTACTAACTGCTTAAGGGATTTTTTTTGTTTATTAAGTCTATAAATTTTGGTTCTTGCCTACATTGAAGGTACAGGTGTCTCATTCTATTGAAGAGAAGTCAGTCATCCTAAATATGGGATTTCTTTTGTTAACAGGGAGATCATTTAAAGTACTGTAGACTCTTATATGGTCATTAGAGGAAAAAGAAGGTGTTCTCCAACAAGCTATTAGTTGATACTTAAATACTTTCTGTAGTGATCTGTAGCTCATTGAGTTCAGCTTGGGAGTCCCTAGGGATCTGTCTGGATGTAATATGTTCCTTGACAAATATGGTGACTACACTACAGTAGCCATTGGGTCTGAAGACATGGGAAGACCAGAGAATCTATAGAGGTATTAAATATATATTCAGAAATGTTATGAAAAATTGTATAAAGCAGAGAAATGGGATATCCACAAAAGGCACAAATGGAAATATTTATTGAAGATTTAATTATGTCAAGGTTAGAGGAAGATGATACACAACAATTAATAGATAAGATAGGAAGAGAGGAGAGGAGATAAAAATGGTAATGTATATTGAATATGCAGGAAAATCTCTAGGAACATGCAGTATTCCTGTGGGAATTTGGAAGTTAGGAGGAAAGAAAGTGGTAAAGATCTAGAAAGTTATGTGCAAGAATATTTTAAAAGGGGGAAACTCTAGCATCTTAGAATTAAGCTGTGGTGACTGCATTATCCAAAGAAGGTAAAAAAAAAAACTTTAGTCTGAGTTTTCATATATATCCATTTCAATTTTAAAACATGATTATAAAGCATTTATGTCTACAATATCTGAATGACAAAAGTGTTACCATAATTTTTAGATGTGGATCAATGTGTTTTTATGGCGGGGAGACAAACATTACATCATAGAACAAAAATAGAGCAGTAATGATTCAGAGGGAAGTAGGTTTAAAAAACAATATTGTTACTGCATTCTGATGCAGAGAAAGCATGAGGCAGGGTTACTTGGATTTTGAGTAGGGTAATGGTAGAATTTGCATTCCTTGGTAGAATAATATAGTTAATAAGAAGGACAGATGAAGGGTCAGATGCATCAATTAATGTGGAGGGGCATCCCACCAACAAACTGTGTTTGAGCAAAAGATCCAGTTAGGGGTATCCTCTTTCCCCTTTATTTGATTTATAGTTTAATACCATTAACAAAGAAACTAAAGGGCTCACACATTTAAGGATATAACTGGTATGGTAGTCAAGAAAAGTTAGCTTTACTTGCACATGATATTACTTTGTAGTAGATAGACTCAGAAAAGGATATCCCAGTGTTGTGGAACTATTTAAGACAGCTTAATTGTTTTCATGATATAAAATAAATGAAAATAAAACAAAAGCTATGGTGGTAAACTTTATACCCACACATGTATTGGTTTAGCAATATCTTTATTTATGGGGGCACATAAAGATGAGTTATTCAGGTATATGGATTAAAAAGGATTCTGTTATAGCAGCTAAGGATATGTGGGAAGAGAGCACAAAATTTCAGTTCTTGATTGTGGAAAAGGATACTCTGATACAACCAAGGAAAATGTTTGTCCCTTTAATTTTGTATGCAGACTAGTCATGTTTTTATAATTTAAGAGGACTGAGGTGGTAGATTATAATTAAGATTTGAAGGAATGTATTTGGAATGAGAAGATGAAAGTTAAATAGGATACATTGATTTTTCTCTTCTGCTTTTCTACACATGTGCCCATACCATCGTAATCTGTTCTCTTTGATCTTTTCTGCAATTGGAACTACTTTGGCTTCTGCTCTTATGTCCTCATTTATTCGTCTGTCCTGCAGTGTGCATCCTACCACCTTTCTAAGGCACTTCATTTCCATCACCTCTAGCTTCTTCAACTGTTCTGCCTTTACTGCCCAGGTTTCTGTACCATACAGTAGTACTGGTTGCACCACTGTCTTGTACACCTTACTTTTCAGCTTCTTTGGCATTCTTCTGTCATAGACTACACCTGATACTCTATGCCAGTTGGCTGCAGCCCCTCTGATTCTAGCTTTGACCTCTTCATTCAGACTACCCTTCTCCTCAACCACCCCTCCCAGATAATTGAAGCTGTTTACCTGTTCCACTGTCTTCCCATCTATCTCTATTCTCAGCTTCTTCTGATTTCCCCAATCTGCTGCCATTACCACTGTCTTATCTGTGCTTAGTTTCATCCCATGTGCCTTCAGATTTGCATTCCATTCTCCTATCCTTTGCTGAAGGTCTAGATCAGAGTCTGCCTGTACTGCCACATCGTCTGCATACAGCAGCTTTGTTGCTCTGACCCCTGCAACCTGTTTGCTGATGTAGTCCATTACCAGTATGAAAAGCAGTGGGCTCAGAGCTGAACCCTGGTGTACATCCACTCCCACTGGGAACCCCTCGGTGAGGCCAAACACTGTTCGTACTTGAGTCACTGGGTCCTTGTACATAGCCTGTACTAATTCTACCAATGTTTCTGGGACTTCAAACCACTGCAGTACTGCCCATATCAGCTTTCATGGGACCTTGTCATATGCTTTCTCCAAGTCTAGGAAAGCCCAGTTTGACTCTCTCCTCTTCTCTAGTTTCTTCTCAAGTATCTGTCTCAATGCAAACATTGGGTCAATTGTGCTGCATCCTGATCTGAATCTGAACTGTTCATCTCCCATCTTACATTCTACTATTCTGCGTATCCGTTTATCAATCACCCTCTCCAGAAATTTCATGCAATGTGGTAGGAGTTTGATGCCTCTGTACTGTCCACAGTTGTGGATGTCCCCTTTGTTCTTGTACACTGGCATGAGTATGCTTATTCTCCAGTCATCTGGGATACGCCTTTCTCTCCACACTGCAATTAGTACCCTCAGGAGCCATTTCTCCCCTAGCTCACACAGCATCTTTATCATATCTGCTGTGACATCATCTGAGCCTGCTGCTTTCCCTGACTTCATTTTACTTAGTGCTGCTCTTACTTCTTCTAAGTTGGGCTCCTCTTCTACTCTCATTGTAGGCTGTTTCTGGGGCAGTACCGCTTCTGTGGGGTTTTCTTCATTCAGCAGCTGCTGGAAATACTCCTTCCATCTGCCTTTGATGTCCCGTGGGCTGGTAAGCAGGTTGTTGCTGGAATCCCTTATGAAGGGTGTCTGACTATCTTCTTTATCTTTCTGTCTTTGCCTTGCAACCTGGTATAGTTTCTTTGTGCCCCTTACTGAGTCACTTTCCAGAAGCTAATAGAGTACCTCTGATGCCCTATTCTTTGCTATTGCAACTTCTTTCTTAGTTTCTTTGTTAGCCAACCAGTAGTCCTTCCTAGCTTGGTCAGTCTTTTCAATCTCCCACTTCTTCCTGCACTCCTTCTTTCTTTTGATTACTTCCTGCACTTCTGCATTCCACCACCAGCTTTCCTTATGTACCTTATTTCCATACCTGGCTCGGCCACATATCTTTTCTGTAGTCCTAACACATGCTGTTTTTAGGCGCTGCCACTCTTCTTCAACTCCACCTATTTCCTCCTCTTCTTGGGGTGCTAGAGCCCTGAGTAATTCCTTGAACTGCTGTACTTTCTCTCCAGTCAGCTTCCAGGTCTTCAGCCTGGTCTCTGTTGACCTTAGAGCCTTCTCTGACCACTGCTTGCAGCTGATTGTGGCAACTACTGGTTTATGCTGTGAATCGACTGTTTCACTGGGGATGACTTTGCAATCATGGATTCTACCCCAGTGCCTTTTTCTTACTAGGAGAAAGTTTACCTGAGTTGCATGTTGGCTACTCTTGTATGTGATCTTGTGACTGTCTCTCTTTCTGAACCATGTGCTGGCTACTATCAAGCCATTTGCCAGACAGAAGTCTAGAATGGCTTCTCCTTCTTTATTCCTATTGCTCCACCCATGTGGACCCAGGCAGTCCTCATATCCTGTTCTGTCTGTCCAGATATGTGCATTTAAGTCTCCCATTATCAACACCAATTCATGTTGTCCTGCTTTATCTAGTAGATCCTGCAACTGCTGTCTGAATGCACTCTTTTCCTCACTATCACAACCCTGCTGTGGGGAATAGGCTGAGATTATGAATACTGTCCTATCATAACACTGGAGTCTGAATGCCATGAGTGTGTCATTAATTCTGATGATATCCCTCACTGACTTGTGAAGCCTCTGTCTCACCACAATTCCTACACCATTTCTAGCCTGTCCACCACCTGAGTAGTAGAGTCTGGACCCCAATCCAAGTGGCTTTGTTGCACTGCCCTTCCATCTCGTCTCTTGGATACATAGGATTTCCAGCCTCCTCCGTATCATCATGTCATCCACTTCTAAGCTGCGTCCTGTCAGTGAACCTACATTAAGCGTAGCAATTCTCAGTTCATGTTTGGCAGGTTGGTTGGTTTCATGTCCAGCTTTCACTCAACAGAGCTATCCCAGGTAACCCAGGCTGGGCAACTAGACACCGGCCAGCCAGTAGCCTATTGACCCAGGGCTGCTGGGCTTTTATGGCGGGCACACACTGGCCAATAGGGGCACATATACCCCTCCCACCGTTAGCATGGGAACTGGCGTGGGTCAGAGAGTAGGCCAGGTCCTCAACCCACTTAACTACCCATGCCCATTTTATTGGCGACAGTCAACATGACCGAATCACCTAGAGCCATATTTTACACCGTCGAGTGGCTAGCCCTGCCACGGCATGCAGTTTGTGATCCATGTTCTCCTATCTTGAGGATACTGTGCACCACAATAGATGCCCAAAGCGGTTGGTCTTTTTACAACTCTTCCCCCCATTGGGCACCATGTAGAGTCTGTGCTGCTGCCCACAGCTCCATTCATTGGTGAGTTTGAGATGGAAACACTCAGCATGTTTTTTGGACATGGGAGAAACCCCACGGAGACACAGAGAGAACATGCAAACTCCAAACAGGCATTAGTCGGAGGTCAGGATTGAACCTTGTACCTTGTGCATTGGAGGCGAAGACCTTAACCACTAAGCCATCTGGTCTCTTTGTACAGAAGATCAAAGAAATGGAAGAGGGAATTTTAGAAAAGGAGAAAAATAAATTACATAGAGATGCATGGAATTTGTGGGAACAGCAAATGCAGAATAATGTTTGCACATGGAGTGAGGTTTAAGAGAAGGACAGAATTTGTAAATTTAATTTTGGAGTGGATGACAATTTTTGAAAAAAAACATGCATGTTACATAAAAATAATAATGGAGAATATTACTGTGTTTTTTCTTTTTTGCTAATTTACTTGTACTCATGCCATGTCTTAAAAAAAACAAATTCATTTACTTAATAAGGAATTTAGAGTTTGTTTTGATCCCAATGAAGCTAACTTCTTAATGATAGCTCAACACCAGCTTAAAGCTCTTCATGCACCTAATCAAATACTGTTCCATGCCAAATTTAGTATTAAATATGCTGGATGTGCCACCATCTCATCCCAATTATTGGTTAGTCTTCTCAAATGAATGCATGGGTGAAATAATATTTCCTCAGTTATGTATGAAGGGAACTTCCTCGAACATCTATAGGATATTTTATCAGCCTTTTAATATACCTCTGCTAATGCATATGCTTCTAATAATTCACATATTAACTCAAATAACATAACACAATTCTTTACAAGCTTTGTATCAAACATGATATCATAAGATATGGCTAGCTATGAAATTTGTACCTTTCAGAAAATGTGATGCAGTTTCAATTTTCAAACCAAGTAAGGATTCTTGTTAGCTCTCATATTTCATAAATCATGCAAATACATTAAGACATATGACATAATAGGTATATATTTAAATTGGTCTGACAGTTTTCATTCCTAGACTGAATTTAGATCCTTAACTTACTAAGAATTACCATTCCAGTTCTCTTTCTCATAAATTTGGACTTGACTAGAATGATGTTGCGGTGTACTACATGTGCTTGAGACTCTCATCCTTGTCACCACTTGCTTGTTTTGGCAAGTGCTTTAAGTCCCATTAACCTGCCTCTCAAAATGCTAACTAACCCTACCAGAACCCTCATCCTAACCCTGATAACTCCCACCTAGTGTCTAACCCTAAAATCCTCTTCCCCTCTGAACTTAGTCCTGAGACTCCATAAACCTAAATTCCCCTTTCCCTCCCATTCCAGATCACTCCCTAGGCCTAAAATCCCTTTGACCCTCACATCCACTGTACTCCCTAAACCCCAAAATCCCCATACTCCTCCCTAACCCTAAGGTCCTTATTACTCCCTAAACATAAAATCCCTTTCCTTCTCTTATCTACTATTGTTCCCTAAACCTAAAATCCCTTTTCCCCCTCTCTAACTCTAAAATCCCTTTTGCTCCCAAAACCAAAAGTCCCCACTCCCCTCCCAGTCTCCATCCCTAAACCTAAAAGCACCCCTTGTACCCCTTCCCCACTTACTTTGTCCACAGTGATCACTTGTTTGTGTCCATATCTTAGGATGCAAGCAGACAGTGCTGTAGTTGTGTCCCTGAACTCAGGTTCAAGTTTGAGTGCAAGCAGCTAGTCAGATAGAGTTACCAACATTCAGTCCCTGGCTGTGAGTTTCTGGAATTCAAGCAGCTGAGGCTCAAATGGCTATAGAACCCCCAATTATATTAGCTAAAAGATTCTGCTTGGTGCACAATAAAGTCATTTCAAAATTCCAATCAGGTTTGATTGAATTAAGACAAAGATAACAATATACTACTTGAATTAATTTTATATCATAACACTAGGCCTAACAGCCAAGTAGCAGTTTTTAACCCTGATGCAAAATCTCTGATCAGGTTCCTGTACCTTTTATCTTGGCAATATTTGGCAAAAAATTGCTTTGCTTTATACATTAATTCATGTCATTAAAGTATTATATTTTACTTCAAAATTTAAATCTGTCAATTCACAGCTTTCTGATTCAAATAAAATTCAAACTGGTACAAGCCAAGTATATCTTTGTTCACCCTATGTTTTTGTCCTCTCTTAAGATCTGTTATTTGCTGAAACACTTTGTAATCCCTAAACTGAAAAATTAATGCTTGGTTACTCTTGTATTAACATTACTTCCTTTGCCACTGATATGTTTATACATTTATAATCCTATTAAAGCCAGCTATAGCTTATTAGAGATAATAAATGATTACAGTAATGGTTCTAACTATAAACTCATCTTTAAGAAATCAGCCCTTTAGCAGTCTAAATCTCATAACTAATTATTTATCAGCATTAAGCATCATAATATCACTAACTGAGTGTAAATACCTTAGTGTAAAATATGAACCAAATATTTTTGTTCTATCTGTGAAGGCTGCCAGCCTATCTAGACAGGATTTTGTAGATAATTCTGTCATTTGTAAATATTAATGTAAGCCACATGCTTGTTCTCTTAAATGTAAGAAAATTATGGTAAATGTTGAACTTCAAAAATGTAACCACATTGCACTCTGCTGGAGGAAAACTGATAAGTCAAGCATTGTATAATTGTTTGATCTCAAAACTTGGAGCCGAGATGTCTGAATGAAGGAATTCTTCCTATTGTTTTGAGACCAGAGTTAATGTCTAGAATTTACATGTATAATGTGTTTTATTGCTCTGGCTTCTGGACCAGCTGCAAGATCAAAAAGGCTGTTAACACTCTGAGTTTCTATTAGCCTGCGAAACAGAGAATAATGATGCAATCTGAAATGAGTCAGTGGTACTGTGTTATCATTTTAAGGACAGAGAGAGAGAGAGAAGCAGAGCATTTTGCATTTGTTTTCAGAACTGACATCATCACCAGCACTACCTTGCTCTATGCAATGTCTTTTGGCTTTTCCTGGTTAGGGATTTCCACAGCGGAACTCCGGTCTGTTAATGACTGGCAGTGGATTTTTATGGTGCAAAGTTGCCAGCCTGATGCCCAACCTTCAAAGGAGGTGCACCCATTCACGCACGCACCTACCTGCATGTGTTTAATGTCACTCGACCATGGGGAGGACATGCAGACTCGACACAGAAGGCACTCCAGCCAAGAATCGAATGGGTGAACCTCTTGCTTTGAGGTGACAATGCTAATTGGTGCACCACCGCGACATACTACCTTGCTCTGTATGTAAGTTTATTTTAGAACTGTGTTTGCTCTTAGATATAGATAGGAAATAGGAAGTCTAGTCCAGCTGTTTTCTGTACTGATGTCAGACCTTTTCTACTGTATTATTTTAAGCATTTCTCTGTGATTTCTAAACTCTTAACTAGCACTGTATAGTAAGAAGTATTGTCTTGTGTTCTTATTATTTATTATTAAATATTTTTAAACCTTTCAACTGTGGCTGTTTTATGTAGAGATAATTTAAGCTCTAGAGTACATTGCATGTATATAGTGATACTGTCCAAGCCACTCTGAATAAGCCTTGCTGTTAGTCACACTTACCATTTAGATAATAATATTGCACAGTAACAGTTGGACACCCTTTGATAAGGGCCTTATTAGTAGCTGATATTAGTGGTTGGTGGCAAGTGGTACTACCGTATAGTCTGGGCAGAAGGGGCATAGCTGGAGAACCTGTGCCAGCATTCCCCAGGAGTATCTGTGTGTTTGTATATAACTCATATCTGTGTGTGTGTGTGTGTGTGTGTGTGTGTGTGTGTGTGTGTGTGTGTGTGTGTGTGTGTGTGTGTGTGTGTGTGTGTGTCTGTGTGTGTGTCAGCTACTTGGGCAGGGACACGAAGCACTGGTTTAACAGAGAGGGTGCTGGAGGTTTTAGCTTGACCACTAGGCTGAGATTTGGACCCAATAGCTGTGCCAGTGGGGGGAGTCTTATTAGGGATCTGGAGAGAGAGGTAGGGTGAAACCAGCCCCAGACTATGATCTCTGTGTGCTCTTAAGAGAAATTGTACTTTACTGTGTGTGTATTTGTTATCCTTCCCAATGTGGATGCCCTCACTGGTGTTAGTGGTGAGGATTGAGGCTTCTTGATTGCTGGGCCAGTGCATGGGCATCATGCTGTCTATACTATTTTTTATTCTGTTACAAATAAATTCAAAGTTGACTTAGAATACTGGAGTAATTTTAAATTTCATCTCTTGGTGTGGTCCTCTATGATTAAAATTAACATATTTCCTAGTTATTTTTCACCACTGAAAATTGAGCTTGTAAAACCATCTCAGATTTTTATAGAATAATCCTAATCCCAGGGTTAGTCTCAACAAATTTTTGGATTTCAAAAATAAACAGAGCCTAATCTTATGTTTTACACTATTTCTGTAAAGGTGAAGCTGCATGAGAACTCAGATCACTTTAAGACCAATCAGAATACTATCCCAATATAGGTCTGTACAACTAGGTCTCAAATTCATAAGACTTGCATATCTTGTAGGTCTGTTCATTTTCTAAACAAATCTTTGGACCAATTTACTAAATTTTCCTCTTTCATTAATTTTTTTGTGTAGGTACACTAAACCTTATAAAGAATCTTGATTTGCTAAACCAGTTTATGCTATTACAAGCACTTCCTGAAAATTCCTACATATCAGTAAATAATAATGTTTATATTACTTCTTTTCAAATTATCCAACCCTTTGCCTGTACCAGATAATTGAAAATGGGAATTAAATTCCATGCTCAGTCCTGAGGGATTGCTGGAATCTTAGCCCAAATTCGCTTATCCAGCTTCATCTAATCAGAATAGTGTGTCTAAAGTCTCAGTTATTTAGTTGTACTTTCCAGAAGTTTAATATCAATGAATGTTTATCGTTCCTTTATAACTCAGTCTTAAAGTCTTCCCTTTACTCAGAGATGCTCTCTTCTAGACTTGGTCCCTATATCTTGAATGGGATAATAATTAGCCTAATAGGGTCTGTGTCTGAAAAAAAAAAACATATAGCTATTTATCCTATTCCACAGTTTATTACTGCACAATGACTACCCAACTCCCCCAAAACTATCTGATATGCATAAGCTCTCACTTTCCAGTTGTTTTCTCTGAGGGAAAGTTATGGGCCTACTCCATATTTTTGGAATTTTACAACTAATGTGATGATTTCTGCTGGTCAATCTGTTAGATTTATCAGGTATTGAAATAAACAACACTGCAAATGGTATAACTGGTTTGTTGGTGTACTGTCATTGTGCCATGCCACTGAAGACAGTTACCTGTTAAGTTTAATTGCATCTTGGGTGATGTTCTTTGTCACTAAACACTGATTAAATAGTGAAGCAATTTCTCTTAAGCTTTGTGTACTTTTACAAAACACGTATTACTATATTTCAAGTACTGACAAAAATCCATATGTGATGCAGAGAAATATCCTAATATCTGGAAAAAAAGTTTAATTAGTTGTGTAAGAACGAAATCAAGTGTTTAATTAATTAACCCTACATACAGTATCTGCATTTTAAGCCATTTCACTTATGCATCTGTTGGTTTCTTATAACACATGATCCTAGTTTACTTTTAATAGCAGCTCATTTACACTAATTTCTGCTGCTACTTACCCTAGGGTAAATATTAACAATTGTCATATTAACAAGTAACTTTGGTATGGATGGAACAATGTTTTTGTAACTTGGAAGAACGATCTACTTTACTTGATTATTTCTGTATAATGTTATTTGGTGTTAATCATATATTACATAACTTCAAGGTTTTATCACATTTTCTTGTGATTTTGATACTTTTTTAGCAATCATAGTTTTTATTTTTTATCCGTGTTTTCTGATAGCAGTCACTGCTATATAAGCAGCAGTCAGAGTAACGTTTCCATAACTTGCATCAGCCCAGGCTAGAGATGAAGATGAGTAACAACATGGTTAAGGTGTCACTTTATACTTGGCTGTCGAATACCTGAAAACTGCAGCACCACACTAACTAAATATAAATCAGTCTCCTACCCAGTGCAGAATGTTCCATTTATCTGCACTCTTCTCTGCCTCACAACCACTTCGTAGTGTGTGGACATAACATCTAATAATCTTCCACTCCCTTTTCTTTCCACTCACTCTCAACAGGAAAATGTAAAGAATTTAAATCTGCTGCACAACTGATGAAACTTGCTATTTTCAAAAATAAAATTTGATTTGATAGAATTATTTGGTTAAAGTATTTCAAGTATAATCTGCATCTGTAGTCCAGTGTTATTGCGCTGCGCCAGAATGGGATGCCATTGGATTATTGTCTGTAAAGTGCACTGCATTGAGAATGCTCAATGTTGGTACATGACGCTACAGCAATAGTAGTGTAGCATTAGTACATTGCTGGGTCGGTAGTGTCAATGTATTGAACTTCAGTTCAATCTCAGAACATTCCACTGCATTTGCAGTGTCCCAGTTTGACAGCATCACATTGCAGTGCAATGCTAACGGCCTAGTGTATTGCAGTGCCAGCAGCCTACTGTCACTGCTTGCACTGAAATACTGGTGGATCAGTAACAGTGTGCTACACTGCAATGCCAGTTGTCTTATAGTGGCACAGTGTATTGCTATGCAAGTCACTTAGTGCTGATACGATAATGTTACTAGCCCAGTGGCATTGTACTACATTGCATTTCCAGTGATTAAGTGGCATTGTACTGTACTTACACTGTCCATGGCCTAGTGACAGTGCATTGTGATGTACTATAGGTGACCCAGCATCAGTCCTTTTTTGCTACAGTATTGAAATGACATTTCTGAAATGAAATAATATTTTACCATGAGTCAGTCATGGTACTGCCAGATGTTTTATGTTTACTACAGAAAATTAGACTGAAGGGAGGGGAAACAGCACTTGCTATATGGAGTGCATTTTTCCTGTGAAGGATGGCATACAGTTCTGTAATTAAGCTATACGCCATAATTATAGGATTTGTACCTGAATAGGATTAATGAAGGGGATGTTTCTTTTATTTCATTGATTTGAATTTGTCAACATGGGTAAAGCACTGATCACAACTGACAAATTTGTATTTCATCCCAGAAGTAAAGTACATAAAATTTGTTGCAAAAAAAAATCACACATACTAAAACAGTGAAAACCAATGACAATAATTGGACAAAAGAATGAAATAGAATTATTTACAGCATCTATCAGCTCAAGAAGGTACTATACAGTATATATAACAATATCACAGTATGTGGTCAAATAATCGGACAAAAAAGAAAGAAAAAAAGAAATCCGCAGAAAATTGCTTCCACGCCAGTGTCTGTAGATAAACTGGTATAACTTATAGCCTGTGATTTGGAAGCTGTATTTTTATTCTTATTGCATTGAAAATGCAGGGTGCTAGTCATAAACTTTGGCGTCCAGTAGAGCAGTACAACTGGGAACCAAAGCTTTTAGTAATGCAGAAGTGTTGTACACAATGGGGCAAGATCTTGTAAGTGGTGTTTCTCCACTGAGCAGGCATTACACTCCATGCATGCAGTATATACTGCATTGAACTCTCCTCCCTGATTGCATGCTGTTCACAATTGTAGCACCATCAGAGTACTGACTGATCCCAGGTGGGTAACGTAGGGGACAGCGTCCATCTAGAATTCCATGGTGCTGTGCTTGTCAGTACAGCAATCATCATTCTTTGGAGATAACTTGCTCAGCATTCAGAGGCTGAGCTCTGTCAAAAAAAAACTCTGTCACATAGGATGAAAATCTCTACTGACACTGGAGTTTCCTACAGTTCAGTTAAACCTGATGCCACAGGCAAACTTGTCCCACCTGATGCAGGCAAGCTCTCACCACAGCACCATATCCTGTCATTATACTGTAGTAATGATCCTATTTGTCATCATGGCTATGGAACATTTTTATGAATCATTGCTAGGTAGGAAAGTGGAGCACAGTTTACTGAGCTGCCTGTCACTGCTGCAGTGTACAGCACTCTCGTGTTACACAGTGGCACAGTTTACTGAGCTGCCTGTCACTGCTGCAATGTACAGCACTATCGTATTACACAGTGGCACAGTTTACTGAGGTGCCTGTCACTGCTGCAGTGTATAGCACTATCGCGTTATGCAGTGCTTCCCCTTATCCTTAACACAGTTCAAAAAACAAAAGGTGTGTTGTATGCTGCCACTGGCAGAAGTAGAAGAAGTTTGTGTTTGTGAATAATCGTGGCAGTTCCCAGCATTCTGTACCATTCTATTTGCATGATGCCTGACTAAATAAGACCACTATGTCTTTGAATGACAGAAACAGTCCTCCGTAAAAGCTGTTGTCTTTTAGTATAATCATTCGCGTTTCATCACAAAGCATCACAACATTCAACATGTACCTGAAATGTACAAATTTAGTAAAAAAAATAATGTGGTGGTGGTGGTGGTAAAGCTGCTCTATAATTCCCCAAAATCTCCAAGATGACTATACCTTGGGGAAAGGAGAAATCCCCAGGATATCACAGCCCTGGAGCTTAAAATGTGAAACCAGATGTTAACAGAGTAGTGACTGCACAAATGAGTGTTGGTTACTAGTGTGCCAAATATGAGCCTAGCATCCCTTTTAAATTTATGTAGCTTGCACTTTTGAAAGACACTATCGTGTTTGCTCAAACAGTAGAAAGTTTATCTAAGAAAACCTAATATTCATGATTAAAACAAAATTCATAAAACAAGGCACTCTAAAATCTTTCTGTCCAACTCACCAGTCAGTGTATGTAAACTTCACTGACAAAAATCCTCTACATTCAAAATATAAAACACAGAAGCTTGTTAATTGCAACTAACTCAACCCTCTTTAAATTATATTCTCTACAGTTAAAAAAGAGCCATTCCCTGTGAACACCTTTGTAAAGCATTATAGATTTACTATATTTGTCACATCTTACCATTTGCTGTGTCAGAACTGCCTTCCAGATGATGACCTTTGTGACACTATCCAACGTTACCTATTCTAACTCATGGGTGAATATGGCTTTCAGAACATGTGGTTAATGAATGCAGTTCTATATATGCAATGGAGTGTTTAACTTCTTGAGCATTGTCTCATGGCTCAAAACCCCATCAGAATGTAGTACTGTGGCAAGTAAAGGATCATGTGAAATCCATTAGCTTACAGACTTCTTTTTCATTGAGTTACTACTTAAATCATGTCTATTGTATTATTTCTGTTAACAGCATTGTAGTGATTTTTTTTTAAAGAGATGACTCTATTAACATCTCACCTTTGTATAGCCAAGAGTTTAGCCCATGTTTAGACAAATCAGCACCCTATGCCACTGTCCATCAGGGACATGGGTGGAATCCCAGGGGTATATTTTCTGTTTCACATCCAGTTATCCAAGCTGTGCTTAAATAGGGGTAAAGAGGTACTCTGCTTGATGTGGAGAGGGAGTCTGTTCCATAGATGGGGAGTCTCTGGGACACAAATCTGTCCCGCCAACAAGTCTTGTTGATGTCACAGACCAGGTTGAGGCCTCGCATGTGGGTTACTCGAGTGGAGCTTGACTTGTGGATATACAGCAGTCTCATTAAGGTGGGGTCACTGATTGCCTTGTATGCCAGACAGAAGTCACCTCTGAGGAGTCTGTTTGAAACCAAGTACAGGGATAGGGCTTTTAGCCTATCTGTGTATGGTAGATGTTTGAGGCCCTGGATTCTCATGGTGAGGAACCTCTGTGATCTCTCCAGCTATTGCATGTGCTTTGCGAGGTACATGCCAAAAGAGGTGTTGTACTCAATAACGGTCCTTATAAGGGAAGAATACAGGGATATTATGACCTCCTTATCCCTGGATGAGATACCCTTACTTATGAGGTGGGCCATGTAGAAGGCTTTTCATACAACGGAAGCAACATGGTGGTCAAAAGTCAGGTTACTATCAACCTGGGTGCCCAAATCCCTCATGACTGACTGAGTGCTTAGGACATTGTTATTAATGTGATAATTTGTGGGGATGTCACTCTCCCCAAAGGGAATGATGATGCATTTTTTGGTATTCAGCTTGAGGCCATGTTTCTGGCACCAGTCATTTGTCTGAGTGAGATCCTCTTGGAGGATGTCCACATCACTAGGGGAATTGATGACAGCACCCAGCTTGCAGTCATCTGCAAACGTGGTCAGCCATAGCCCACTGGTTTTGGCCTGCACCTCAGAAAAGTATATCCCAAATAACAGAGGCCCCAAGACCGAACCCTGGGGTAGGCCACTTGTTACAGGTCTACTGCTTGAGGTGGCATCCCCTAGTTTGACTACGTGGGTTCTATCAGTGAGCCAGTTTGCTACCTGTCTGTTAACATATGGATTGATGCCTAGTTGAGAGACTTTATCTATTATGCCCAAATGGGGAATAGTGTCAAAGGCTTTGGTCAGGTCAAGGTAGGTGGTGTGCACTGTCTTCCCCTCGTCCATGGCTTTGGTGACTGTCTCAAAGAAGTCGACCAAATTTAGCAGACATGACCTCCCCTTGATGAAGCCAAACTGTGTGGGATCAAGTGTTTGGAGGTTGCCAATGTCCTTGGTAATGAGGTCCATGATAATCTGTTCCATGGCCTTGCAGATCAGGCTATTTAGGCTGATGGGTCTATAATTTCCTAGATTGGTGGACGCTCCAACTTTGTGTAAAGGGATGATGGTGGCCATCCTCCACTCAGCTGGGTCAAAGACAGTACTCAGGCTTTGGTTGAATAGGGTGCCTAATGGTGCTGCAAGTTCCTGCCTGAGTTCACGTAAGATGCAGCCTGGAATGTTATCGGTTCCCATGGAGGCTGTAATTTTTGCCTTTGAGAAAGCAGTGATGGCCTGTTCTCTAGATATAAGGGAAAGGGGGCAGGTAATGGGGATGTCCTGATTTACTGATGGGGACAGAAGGTTAAAGTTTTCGCTGAATCTGTCAGCCAGCAAGTTTGCTATATCTATGGCATTTGTATATGTGGTGTCCTTGACCACCAGTTCTGGACAGATCTGAGTGCTTCCTTTGAGGTTGTGGACATATGTGAAGAAGGCCATATGATTGTCTCTAGTAGATGTGGCCAGTTTAGACTTAAAGTTTGCTTTGGAGGATTTCACTAGTGCTCTTATTTGCTTGTTCAGGCTAAGGCGACATTGTTTCCAGTTGGGCACCTGCTCCTTCTTGGTCTTGGACAGCAATGTTTTCCTTTTGTTATAGAGTTCATTTATTGCAAATATCCGCCAGACAGGTTTACTCTTCCTTGTGGAGAATGATTTAGCCCTGTTGGGAATTCCTGATTCCATGCATCTATTTACATGCTCGTATAGTGCTTTGGTGTAGTTTTGGATATTGGTGCCAGTTCCTACAGAGGGGGAGGGGGCTGTGAAGCTGTTTATACCATCCCTCAGGAGGCTGTAATCAGCTTTGGAGAAGTTTTTATGTCTGATCCTAGCTAGAGGGGGATTGGGGGAGATGGTGACTTTGAAAGTGACCACTTTGTGGTCGGATCTTACCAGGAAGGATGATACTATGGGGGATGCTGCAGTGGTTACTCATGTTGGTTAATACCAAGTGTAAGGTATTTTCACCCCTTGTGGGAGTATTGACTAGCTGTTCCAAGGCATTTGAATTGACAAAATCAAGGAATCTCTGGGTATTTGTGTTCTGGCATGGGTAGTTCTTCCAATCTGTGTTTGGGTAGTTAAAGTCACCCAGGATCAGGGTAAAGGGTTGAATCTTGATAGATTCAAACAGGTCCAAATAGGTGGATTGGGCATCTTGAGTCAAATATGGGGCCGGTAGCTAGCTATGATTTGAATAGGGTTGTTGTCAATGGTTAACTGCACCTGGAGTGTCTCCTGTGCATCATACTGTTTGACCAGCCTGGAGGTGTGTATGTCTTTAATGTATATTGAAACTCCACCTCCTTTGGCTTTACTGCCCACAGTTTGGGGTCTGAATGTATGATAGGATGAGTAACCAGGTAAGGCTGGAGTGCTCTCTGCAGTTTTGAACCAGATTTCTGTGACTGCACAGATGTCAGCATTTTCCATGCTTAGGAATGCTTGCAATGAGTGCAGTTTTATATTAAGACTCCTAGCATTTAGCAGCATGACCTTTAATTTGTATTTTGTTGAAATGTTTATGTTGGTAGTTTTAACCTCATCACTTTTCCTAAAAAAGGCAGTATAGGGGAGGCAAGAGCCTTTGCCAGAAGCCTGAAGCCCAGGAGAGACAGATACAGGCCATCTCTGGCAAAGCATCGTGGTCTGTCGATCATATCTTCTCAGGCTGTCAGGTACTGGATCCCCCTCGAATTACACCAGAAACTAAGCCAGTTGTTAAATTTAATCATTTTTTGTTTGCATTGAGGCATCATTCTGGGTGATGGCAGAATGCTGCTTAACGCTAAGGACATACCTGCTTGGGACACATAATCAGTGAGCTCAATCATGTCTCTCTTCATATAGTCCAGAGAAGTACGTCTCAAGTCATTCACGCCAACATGGACTATGACAGTCATAACAGTACCTGTTGTTGAGAGACGTGTGTGTGTGTGTGTGTGTGTGTGTGTGTGTGTGTGTGTGTGTGTGTGTGAGAGAGATATGGCGGATTCTGGCACCTGACAGACAACTAACCGTGACTTTCTCCTTATCTAGCCTGGTGAAAGGCACATCTGTGTGTCTCACAATAGAGTCTCCTATGACTAATATGTTGGGTTTATGGTGAAGCCTTAGTGGCTGTGATGAACAGGTGTGTGGACTATGCATGGTATGTGGCGTGGAGGGCTGTGGAGATCGTGTGTGTTTTTGCCTCAGAGTTCTCCTTTGTTTGGGTATGTTTATGTGAAGGACCTTCACATATGTAGGTGTGGGTGGTGTTTTGAAGTGTAGTGATTGTGCTGACAACCTTTTCAGTGCCAGATATACTGGCTTGAGGGGGAGAGAGAGCTTGGACTCTAAGCTCCTAATGTTACTGCATCTCTTTTTGGCATATCCTGATATATGTGAATAAGAGCTGAGAGAGGTGAGCCACAGAAATGTCATGCTAACCAAGTCTACTGATGAGTTCTCTTACTGTATTCCACATTCAGGAATGACCAGCCTGTGTAGCTGGGAAAGACTGAAGATGAGGAGAAGGAAGATGATACTAAGTGCAGGTTATCTAGAACTGAAGACTGAAGGTTGCTGTCATAACTGCCTGTGGAAGTGCCCTTTTACCAGTGTTTGATGCCCCAGATGAGCTGTAATGGGATGCTAATTCAATCACCACTACCAGGTGAGTCAGCACCTAAATCTTTACCAAGTTAATTAGCATAACTGTTAGTGAAAACAAGTACTTGTTATTTTAATGAGATGCTCCTACTACTCTGTCAAGTTTAAAATGAAAATAAATGGGTAGATTTGATCCTATAGTTTTAAGTGAAGCTATGCACCATTGTTTTTTAAATCTGAGTTTGTACTCAAAGTATATTAGTCTTTGTAATTTAATGCACAGGTTTAGGGCCAATGTTTCAAGCATTCACTACCCTCAATAATTCCAGATCTATTGCTATGATTATAAAAGCAGCAGAGAACAACACTTGTATGTGCAGCAGTACAAAAAAAAAAAAAAAAAAAAAAAAGCAGGAACATTTGACTATTTTTTCTACTGTGAAGTTCTTAAAGTAGTTTCAATTTATTTTGTAATAAATTATCATAGTTGTAATAAGATGTGTTTTCAGCCACTGTCCATTCATTCATTCATTCATTCATTCATTCATTCATTCATTCATTCTTCAGTTAACAGCTTCATCCACTTTAAGCCTGGAGGATCTGGATCCTGTCTCTGCACATACATTAGGCAGATGGCAGTGAAATATTTTGAACAGGATGCCAACCCAATACAATATACACAAACCCACTTACTCTTACATAGCACACACACCTAAGGACAGTTTGGAGGAATGGCAGTTCAACTGTGGGATATCTCTGGGAGTAAACCAGAGTACCTGGTGAAACTGACACACAAATATGGATGCTGTGCAAACGTCACACAGAAGTCAACTGAGCAGAGAATGGAAGAGGATAACCAAGCATTGTGAAACAGCAATAATAACTTCTGTGTTACTGTGCTACTTGTACACACTATTTATTTATTTTAGATTCAGAAATAAATGGATTACAGCCCTTAGCAAATCTTATAATTATGAAACACATGGAAAAAAGAATGACTATTTGTGCCTTAAGTACTGATCTGAAAAGTTACAGTATATTAGTAACTCCAATAGAATCTAACCAAAAGATAAATACAGATTAAGATGCATTTGGGTCTACCAAACACACCTTAGCCATTATTAGACTAACTCTGTCCATGTTCAGGGTAGGTGAGAAGACTGAGGGCTTCTGGGTCAGTATCATACTGCAGCCAAGGAGTGTTTTTCCCTGAGACTTAACCCTGTGTACTCCTGTACCATTCCATGGAAAGGTATGTTATGGATTATGCTGGAATATCATCCACACCTGCACATGCAACACAGCCACAGCCCTGCTCCTCTGTGGACAGCATCCCCAGTGTTTGTACAGGCTGCATCAGAATTCGATCATGAGAGAGTGCCCAAATGTGCACATCTGCCCACCCTGGATGGGCACCCCCTCATTTCATCCTTCCTGCCCACTCCATCAAGCAGCCTGGCCATTATTCAAACATGGATCACCTGTGCCATAGTTAGGGCTTTATTTGTCTAAACCGCTGGTGCAGACTTCATTTAAATAAAATGATACAGGCCTTTTGGATTTTGTGGAAGCACATTTTAACTAGGGACTGCCATATGTACAAACAGGATTCATGCTGATTCGTCGAAGGCAGTTTTGGCAAATGTAGAAAAACAAAAGCAGTTCACTGAACCACCTTCAGTGAATATTTAAAAAATTCCTTACAGGAGGGCAACCCCCCCCCCCTGCACACCCCATGTGGAAGAACCCCCCCCTCCCCACACACACACTCCAGAATTATATATACCAACTCCACGATCACACAACAGTGGAGAAAATGGTAATTTCCATTGTCAATGAAAGTGGTTTCGGTGAACTGTTCTTTATTTGTACTCAGTGAAACTGCCTTTGATGAGATGAAAAGCTCTGCTGCAGACAGTGAAAATAATTTGATTTACAAACTGAACTATTTTCCTAATTCTTTAAAATCAGCATTGCTTTTTCAAAAAACAGTCAAGAGATTTCTTATAATTGTTATTTTTGCATGTTGCAGTTGAAGCTAGCATTGTTTGCACCTGGGTTCTTATTGACTATTAAAGTACATTGAGCACTCTAATGCACAGTTTCATTCCACATTCAGCTACACTGTATAAAGACATGCCTTTTTTAAAAATTCATTGAATTACTACTTATTTATTTCTAGTTTTAAAAAGTATGCCAATCTACATTCTGAAGAAGAAAAGGCAATTTAAAAATGACATAATTTGTACCACGAAATAACACTGCAGTTTGCAGTTACTGTTTTCTCAGTTGTTACACAATGCTTTTCATTTAACTTTTGGCTAAAATATAACTTATTGTCAAGCATGGTTTAAAGAACAAAATAGTGTTTCAATTTATTTACCATGGCAATTGGGCGACCAAAGTCCAGTACCCAATTTTGCAATGTGAAGTAGAACCATAGATCAAGATGGAAATTAGACTTCTTATCAGGTACCTCTCTGTCACTGGACCCATGCCTAAAGGAGAGGAAAAAGTGCCCAGGTTAACAAATTAAGTACAATTACCACATGAATTCCTAATTATGAGCCTGTTAAGGAGATCAACAGCTGCTGTCCTTGTCATTACCTTAATGGGAAGACATAAGCATTAAATAAATCAACACAGACAGAAAAAAATGTATTGAGCATTTAAAAATGTATTGCTTATATACTGAGCTACTAGAGAGCAGTGGTACACTTATAAAACACACAAACTCCTGACCAGATGTATATTTACAACTGTACACATACCCCTGGATTCAATAATGCCTACACTGTGTACACCATTCTGAGTGAGCAGACAACACAGGTATAACTCACATGTTCTTCCTTCTAATTTTAGTTTTCCTACTGATTTTTGTACAGCTTTAAAGATTCCAAAAATGGCACAACTCAGGAGACGAATCTTCCATTTTACTAACTGAACTTGAAGCGCTTTTATTTGCACCAAAGCAAACTTCTTCAGAAGTAAAAAAATTTTTTTTGCTCCGCATTACATTTAAAACAAAGTGGAAGTGACGCATTAAAACTTGCATTTAAGCTAACAATACTACTTAAAGCTATACGCAATACTGTTACATTTAATAAGTAACACTTTAAATTCCAAAACCAGTAAAACAAAACAATTAAACTATATAATACAGTAGATAAATTTAACTTTAGTACAATAAAATAATGCTGTAAAAATTGTACTGAATGTTACTCTGCAATCAATACAAAAATTACTCGATCCATATAAGCTTCCATTTTAATAACTGAACTTGAAGCGCTTTTCGTTTGCACCAAAGCAAACTTCTTCAGAAGTAAAAAATTTTTTTTTTGCTCCGCATCACATTTAAAACAAAGTGGAAGTGACGCATTAAAACTTGCATTTAAGCCAACAATACTACTTAAAGCTATACGCAATACTGTTACATTTAATAAGTAACACTTTAAATTCCAAAACCAGTAAAACAAAACAATTAAACTATATAATACAGTAGATAAATTTAAACTTTTGTACAATAAAATAATGCTGTAAAAATTGTACTGAATGTTACTCTGCAATCAATACAAAAATTACTTGATCCATATAAGCTGCCATAAGAACATGAAACACATACTCCGTGACAGAGTATATGAACACCAGTAGGCAATTTCTAAAGAAAAATTAGAAAATGCCTTGGCAAAACATATTTGTTTATGTCAAGGGCATAGATTTCCATATATGGCTATTGACCAGGTATCCCAACCTTTAAGGGGTGGCCCAGTCCCCCTTCATTTAGAGGAACTTGAACTTGCTTGGCAGATTAGGCTGAATGCCTATAAATTTCCATGGCTTAATGATATGTGTTCCATTAGTTGTATATTGAAACGTAAAAATCTAAGTAGATGACTAAGGAAAGTGGCATTTTGTGTTTGGAGATTAATTTTACAAATATATAGTTGTTCAAACATTCTGCTTCTAACTTTTACAAACTTCTAACTTTTACAAACATGTAAATTAATCTGATCATACCCTGACCTTTATTCAGTGTTTCATGTTCTTATGGCAGCTTATATGGATCGAGTAATTTTTGCATTGACTGCAGAGTAACATTTAGTACAATTTTTACAGCATTATTTTATTGTACTAAAGTTAAATTTATCTACTATATTATATAGTTTAATTGTTTTGTTTTACTGGTTTTGGAATTTAAAGTGTTAGTTATTAAATGTAACAGTATTGCATATAGCTTTAAGTAGTATTGTTGGCTTAAATGCAAGTTTTAATACGTCACTTCCACTTTGTTTTAAATGTGATACCACGGTATAGAGAAAAAGTTATCAATTTTAACAACTGGCTAAGCTTCTGGTGTCATTCAAAGGGGATCCAGTGTCTGTCAGCTTGGGATGACATGCTTGAGAAGCCACGTTGCTTCGCTAGAGACGGCTTGCATCTGTCACCCTTAGGCTTTCGAATACTGGTCAAGGCTCTTGCCACCCCCATAGTGCCTTTTTTAGACAAGGCTCAAAAGACAAACCCACCAACCGTAAATAGCACAAGTAACAAAAAACTGAGGGTAATGCTACTCAATGCCAGAAGTCTAAACCTCAAAATGCATGCACTCGAGGCACTCCTCAGTATGGAGAAAATTGATATATGTGCAGTGACAGAAACCTGGTTTAAGGCTCCAGAGAGCACCCCAGCACTACCAGGCTACAACTCATACCATACATTTCAGCCACAAAACCTGGACCGAAATACAAAAGGCAGGGGAGTATCCATATTCATCAAGAATACCCACACCTCCAGGTTAGTGGCACAGCACGATGCTTCAGAGATCATCCACGGGCAACTAGCAATAGGCAAAACTGCTATTCAAATTATAGCTTGCTACAGGCCACCCACCATGTTCCAGGACCCCCACTCCACATTCCTGGAAACACTGGGAAACATAAAGGTGTTACCAAACACCCTGATATTGGGTGATTTCAATTATCCAAACATTAACTGGGAGAATTATTCAAGTACAAACTCCCTTGCCCAACATTTTCTAGAATTTATAAACTCAAATGCCCTGGATCAACTGGTCAACACCCCCACCAGAGGTGACAACATATTGGACCTGGTCATCACCAACATGGGCAACTGGTGTTCCACACTGGAGGTCAACCCCTCGCTGGTTAGATCTGACCATAAACTAGTCACTCTGGATATCCACATTCTGCCACCACCCCCGGTCAAAGAAACCACCGTGAAATCTTTTTCAAAAGCAAACTTCACGTTACTTAAGACCGAGGTGGGAAGTTTCAAAGCTCCCATGCTAAAGGATAATGCTGTCCAAGCTGCAAAATCCTTTACTAATGCACTCTACAGGCACCTACAAGAATGTATGGATTGTGCTATCCCAAACAAAGCCAAGACTCACTCCTCCAAGAAAAGGAAACCAGTCTGGTGGACCCCTGTCATAAACAAGCTATACAATAGAAGGAGGAAACTAGTACAGAAAAGAGTAAAATCCCAAGAAGGGAAGACATCCCTGATCAGTATCAGCAAGAAACTACGTTCCCTCATAAAATCATCCAAGGCTAGCTTCGAAAGTAAAATTGCCATGGACTCCAAAGATAACCACAAGGCATTCTTTAGCCATGTCAAGAATATAAGTGGCAATTCTCAGATCTGCTCGGAGTTAGTGCAGAATGGCACAAAATACACTGAACTGGCTGATATAGCCAACATTCTGGCAGACAGGTTCAGTGCAAACTTCACCCCCCTCTCACCCCCAAAAGGGCCCATAACTGTACCAGAAGAATGTAGTGCCCCTGAAATCACAGACACTCAGGTTAAAACAGCCCTCTCCAAAGCAAAAAACACAGCATCAGTAGGACCGGACAGTATCCCACACAAGCTCAAAGATGAACTAACCCCTCACCTAAACACACTGTTTAAACTCAGCCTCTCCACAGGCTACATGCCCACAGATTGGTGCACAGCAACGGTTATTCCACTCCACAAAGGTGGAGCCACAACGGACCCTGGGAACTATTGCTCTATAAGCCTAACTAGCTTGGTCTGCAAAGCTATGGAGTGCATCATCATGGATCTCATAAATAGAGACATTGGAAACCTCCAAATACTGGATCCTACCCAGTTCAGCTTTGTTAAGGGCAGATCATGCCTCCTAAACCTGGTGGACTTCTTTGAGAGGGTTACCAAGGCTATAGACAATGGAAAGTTGGTCCACACAGCCTACCTAGACCTTGCAAAGGCCTTTGACACCATTCCCCACTCAGGTATTATAGACAAGCTCGCCAGCCTGATCATAAACCCCTACGTCACGAGATGGGTTGCCAACTGGCTCACGGACAGAACACACATGGTAAGAGTTGCAGGAGCTAGGTCTGACTCTAAACCGGTTACAAGTGGCATTCCCCAGGGCTCAGTCCTAGGACCCCTCCTGTTCGGCATATACTTCTCAGAGGTACAGGCAAGTACAGGAGGACTATGTCTGACCAAGTTCGCAGACGACTGCAAACTAGGAGCTATAATTGACTCTCCAGCTGACACAGACATCCTCCAAAAGAGATTTACTGAGACAGATACCTGGTGTCAAAACCATGGCCTCAAGCTAAATGCCAAAAAGTGCACAGTCATCCCCTTTGGAAAAGACAAAGTACCCACAAATTACCACATAGGTGGTAGCCCCCTAAATATGGAAGATGTAATAAGGGATCTGGGGACCCAAGTAGATAGTAACCTCTCATTTGATAATCACATTGCCAAAGTGGTTAGAAAATCCTTCTATGTGGCCCACCTAATCAAAAAAAGGGTTTGCATCCAGATCGAAAGAGGTCATTGGGCCCCTCTATGCATCACTCATCAGACCCATCATAGAGTACAATGCCCCATTTGGGATGTACCTTACAAAACACCTGCAACAACTGGAAAGACCACCGAAGTACCTCACCAAGAGGATCACTGGCCTCAAGCATATGCCCTATGCAGCTCGACTGAAGAAACTCCAGCTGTACTCTGTTGCATACTGCCTACTTAGAGGTGATCTCTGCCTGACATACAAGGCCATGTCCAACCCAGAATTGATGGACATGCTCCACCTAAAGAAAACTATATACCCTCGAGCCACACGCTCCAGGGATCTAAACCTCACCACAACAATAAATAGGATGTGCTGGAGGGATAGATTCCTGTCCCACAGACTTCCCATGCTCTGGAACAAGATTCAAATCTACATTAGGCAGAGCTCCTCGCTAACCCTCTTCAAGAGAAACCTTGACGAGTGGATGGGAAACAAAGTTTACCCCAGGGATCACTTCGATGGCTCTGCTGGATAGAGGCACAGGGAACTAATCTAAGGGGGTGGCGAAAGCCAACACATTCTGGCTAAGCTTTTAAATGCCTTCGGGCAGATAGCCTAGTACCTACCTATGAACCTAAGAAGTTTGCTTTGGTGCAAACGAAAAGCGCTTCAAGTTTAGTTATTAAAACGGAAGATTTGTCTCCTGAGTTGTGCTGTTTTTGGTGTTTTAAATACTTTATTTGTGTTTACTTTGCAGCTTTAAAGATTGACATGGATTCATAAAGGTTACCACAAAGTGTAGACTACATCTACACTTAGCATAATCTTTCTGAGTGACTCAAAAGCCCCAATAATGTGGTAGGGAAGTTCTTGAATACATATTGTGTGCACTTAGTGTAGGTGTTATTGAAACTGGGCCATATTTTATTCTGAAAATGTATTTATCTTCCTATATTGTTCAAATGTTGACACAAGGGATGGCTTAAGTTATAGTTAGACTTGTTTTCTTTAAAACTTTTAGTGATAAATCCTTTAAATGATGCTGCATAATTATTGAATCTGATAATTTTTATTTTCAATACCTTGTCCAAGGAGAGCCCTGCTAAAATGCAGTTCTCACATTCAGTGAGTCTGACTTCATCCAGTATTAGAAGCTGCATGGAGAAGAGGGTAAAGAGAGCAAATATTGCTTGTTTATTTTTGAATCAATGTCTCCTATTTCTAGTAATATCATATTTACTTATAAATAGCTATATTATGAATTCAACCAGATTTTGTAATATCTTGACACGAACATATGATCCAGCAACTCCTTTAGGGTGTTACAACTAGCATCTCTGCAAATGCTGTTATGCCAGTTTATAACTGATTTTGTAATAGTGACATGCCATTAAAGACTGGAATGTGGATGTTGTTTTTTTTTTTTTTTTATAGCTCTTCTGAATAAAATATACTGAGAGTGGGGTTGAAATTAACAGAATGTATATGATCTGAATTAATGAGGGATTGTTTGGCTCATAAAAAAGGCTGCAGCCTAGATATTCACTAAGTAAAAGATGGCTGAGTAGCTGATTCTGATAAAAGGAGATGAGAGTTTGGTTCTACTCATTTGATGTGGTCTGATTTCTTTAAATCATACATTCAGATAAGACAGCCCTTTGTCAGCAGTATAAATTAAGAACTGAGGTTAGTTATTATTCCACCAGCATGGTGAATATTTAGATACACGTCTTAAAAGGTGACACCACTAACAGCTCTGTTTTTAAAAGTTACAAGAATTTGAGTGGTTCATGGCTAAAGTAAGATCAGTAACATTGGTGAAACTCCCATTCCAGTTTTAATCAAGTCCTTTTGTGAAAGACATCATAGTCCACCTTTTTCTTTCAGCTAGGGTAAGTCCATATATGTTTAATTTTGTATCCTGGATACATCAAACTAGATGTTTCCAGGTCTAGATTGCCACTGGAAGTTTACAGATGAGATCAGAGGATACAGGACACATACATGGTAACACTAGAATGTATGCTCTTTGGGATTGGTACAAGAAACACGTCCTTTACAATGTGGTTAAGGATTGTACTGGAACTAGTGTTAATCTCTTTGGTGTTTGTTACCAGAACTAGTGCTAGTATTGGAGTTGCCCTTACCTGGGAATACCCCTGGCAGCTGCTAAAAATATTAGCCCAATAGCCTTGGAAGTCAATGCACTTGCTCTTCATAGTTGATTGGAGACACTATTTATTTAGTTACTATTGCCTGTAGCAGTAAGTTGGCCCAATTACATTGTCAAACATGAGGTTAATTGAATAAATTTATGTAACTTGATGCAGTTCTAGTTATTTTTATATCTCAGGGTAATTATTTTGATTTTGATTAATATATTGTATGAAACCTTTGTAATAGGGTGTTGCTCTGTAAATACTGATTTTTTCTCATATTAGCTGCTTGAACAAATGTCTGTCTAGGTCCCCTAGCCCTTCCTACATTCCACATTTACCCTTCCCTCCCTTCCCCTGTCTTCTTGGTGGTTCTGCTATAATAATGTGGGCAGAATGTGTGAAGACAGCATGTTTTGTCTATGATAGTGCTGTGTCAGTGTTGTGCTACTTTTACAGAATTTTGAAACTATGATGCTCCGCACCAAGACATTTAATTTATTCATCAGTGAGCTGACAGTCTATACAAGTATTAGAAGCTATATCTTGGTCAAAAATTGAATGGAAAAGCAAATAGTTTTTGATTTTTTTTAGGTAGTTGATCTGTTTATCAATGTATATTTTTATTAAGAGTATAATTTGAAATGTCTGATAATCAAAAATGGACTGTTTTCACTTATTCAGCCTTTTGCATTTGGCGCTATCACAAGCTAAATACTACAGGTGTCTTTATGATATATGTTCTCACCATAGATTGGAATAAATGGTGCTTGTGATTTTTTTTTTTTTTGGTGGGTGTGTGCTGCACAGGAGAGTGAAGCTTTCTGTTTTACTTCTGCAAGTGTTTTTACCGAAAGAGTACATTGAAAATGTCTATTAAACTATGAAGAGAGGAAATTTATGGTTTGAAAACATATTCTAAAGCCATTGTTATGCTAGAATTATCTACAACTGACAATTGCAGTAATGACAACAATCATCTTAGCAATTGTTCCAGGATTTTTGACAACAAAAATAATAAATTGTTAGAGTAAATTAAAAGTCTTTTTACTAGGTAGATGGCCAAAGAAGCACATTCAGGAGAGACTGTGCTCTCAGACAACCTAGTCTTTATCAAACCTTTAGGCACATTTCTACATACATTAATAAAAAATTAGTCAGTCAGAAGGTGCTCCCAGAATGGTACTCTTGACAAAACAATAGCAGTATAACAAGACTTGGAAAGTGATAGTGAATGAGATTTGTTCAGAACCAAGAAAAATTGCTTTTCAGTATATGTTAGTAGACTATACAGTATGTCTCTAAAATGATAACACAATAATCTACAGCTCAGACTTGATCACAAAATACAAAAAAAAAAAAACACACATTGCTGAGTGTTAATAAGCCAACATCTTTTAAGATTTACTACTGTAGAACACATTCAGCTTCCCTTGTAGCTTCATGGCCCAGGGTTTAAACCTCAGGTCCAGTCACTGCCTGAGTGGAATTTTCATAATACAAATTCTGCAGACTTGATCACAAAATGCAAAAAAAACACACACACATTGCTGAATGTTAATAAGCCAACATCTTTTAAGATTTACTACTGTAGAACACATTCAGCTTCCCTTGTAGCTTCATGGCCCAGGGTTTAAACCTCAGGTCCAGTCACTGCCTGAGTGGAATTTTCATAATACAAATTCTGCAGACTTGATCACAAAATGCAAAAAAAACCCCACACACATTACTGAGTGTTAATAAGCCAACATCTTTTAAGATTTACTACTGTAGAACACATTCAGCTTCCCTTGTAGCTTCATGATCCAGGGTTTAAACCACAAGTCCAGTCACTGCCTGAGTGGAATTTTCATAATACAAATTCTGTATGGGTTTTGTCCTGGTATTCCAGTTACCTCCCACCTCACAAAAATGTTTGTTGAATGGCTACCCTACATTGTCCATAGATGTTGTATTTATCTTTGCTCTTGTGACTCAAGCCAGGCCTGAAAAAGGTCCATGGGTCAACCTATATGTGTGGTCAACAAATGAAAAAAGAAGAGTGAGTTACTTTCATGGATGGAATCAGAAGAAAATATAGCAAGTTAATGTCACACTGTCATACAGTGAATCACACCAGAACTATCTCATAGACTGAATATGTCTATGGTAGTAAATCATGAAATTAAACTGACATATCAAAATTCTGTAGTATGCATTTTTTGGATAATCTACAGTCAAACACATATTCCTTTTTCAAATGGCACTCGTATCAAACCATGCCACTGGGAAGAAGTATCCACATGGAAACACTAATAGTGTTCTGGCTAAATATAAGCAGAATATTTGTTTTTCTTGCAAACTGGCATGTTTCATGTGAGACTCTCATCCTTAACATAGGACATTGCATACTAATGGACATTATTTTGCAAGGGATATACCTGCTAATAATTATACATATATTAATGTAAATGCTGCAAAAGGGGAAGACGATTTTTTTTTTAAAACTAAGAATTTTCATTCTCTGAATGTATGCAGTCTTACAGTTGACATAATTTAGTAGTGGGTCTGTGTTTATGTAGATAGTATAGCCCCTACAAAAATAAGCTGAAATGCCTTTTTAAGAAGCCTGAGCATCTGTTCATTAAACACTGCAGATGATTCTTTTCACATTTATTGTTTTTGGGTGAGTAGCTTTTACCATAATGCAAATGCACATTGCTACGCCCCCCCCCCCCACACTCCCCAATGTTTTATATCGTCCACTTTACAATTCACTATGTTGAAATTTAGCATTGTAAGATTTCAATATTATGGGTTTCAGTCAAGTGATTTTTCAGTATTTTGAAATTTCAGTCTAATGGTCTCAGTCAAATGGGATTTAGTCAAATGAAGTTTCTATCATCTGATAGGGATCCATATATATATATATATATATATATATATATATATATATATATATATATATATATATAAAACTAGCAGTGAAAACCAGATGTTTACATTATTTTAGGGACATGGCACAGCATGTTTTTCTAACACTCTGTTGAAAGAGCTACATGTTTTTAAAGTTTATTTTCTTTATTTATACTAATTTTTCACAAGGCAACATCAGTAGACTATCATTTGATATAAAGACATGTTTGTGGACACACTTTGTTTTTTTCACTTGCTTTTGTATTTTCTCACTTGTTTATGTATTTGTAGCACTGTACCTTTAAGGAGGCCTGTATATAAGGAAGTGATGTATAAGATCATAGGAAGCTACTAGGCTAATGGCCCTAGGGCCTTTACAAGCCTAGCCAAGTTTTTACCCTTATTTATACAATCAGCACCTATTGCTTGTGTCCGAGAGGGACACGGATGGAACCCCTGGGGTGAATTTTTGGTCACCCATCCAACTGTCCAGATTGCATTTGAAGAGGGCCAAAACTCTGTTTGACATGAAGTAGGAGTCTGTCCCAAAGGTGTGGTAACCTCTGGGAGACAAATCTGTCCCTCCAGCAGGCTACCAGCTTAAGGTCTTTAGAGCGAGTAACCCGTGTACCATTTGACTTACAGTTATGCAATATTTCCAATAAAGCAGGGTCAGAGATTGCCTTGTATGCAATGCAGAGATCACCTCTGAGTAGTCTGTATGAAACAAAATAAAGTGATGGTGATTTCAGATGAACCCTATAGGACAGATGCTGAAGTCCTTGAATTTTCCTTGTGTGGAACCTTTGCGATTTCTCCAATTGCTGCAGGGGCTTGGAGAGGTACATACCAAAAGGGGCATTGTACTCAATTGTTGGACTGATGAGGGAAAAGTTCAGGAAGGATATAACTTCTTTTTTTCTGGATGCAATGCCCTTACTTATGAGATGAGCAATATAAAATGCCCTTCTTACCACTGTGAAGACATGATGGTCCAAGGTAACGTTACTGTCAACCTGTGTGTCCAGGTCTCTCACGACTGAGTGTGTACTTAAGGTGTTGCTATTGATGTGGTAGTTAGCAGGAACATTGCTTTTACTGAAAGGAATGATAATACTTTTTTTGCATTGAGTTTAAGGCCATGACTTTGGCACCAATTATTTTTTTAGACCCTCTTGTAGGATGTTGGCATCATTTCAGATTCTATGACCACTCCCAGTTTGCAGTCATCAGCAAAGTTTGCCAGCCACAGAACTTTAATTTTTGCTTGTACTTCAGAGAAATAGATTCCAAACAGTAGAGGTCCCAGGACTGATCCCTGTGGAACACCACTGGTTACAGGTCTGCTGTTGGAGGTGGGTTCCCCTATTTTGACTATATGGAAACAAAAATAAAAACATACTGCTAAAGGTAGTCTTGCCAAATGAAAACCAAACTAAAAAAGGATGCAGCCATACCACCTTAAATGCGATAAAACTCTCAGGTTTAATAAAACTCAATAGAGCCAGACAAATCAAATAAAGAACGTGGGATAAGCGCTTTTGGTAAAACCTTCTTCAGATCCTTTATTCACTCCCAACAAAACAAAAACTTTAAAAACAGTGTTCAACCAGTCATGCTGTTAGGGGGTGGCTCCTCTTCAATTACTAGTAGAAACAGATGCCTCTAGTGATAGTCCTCCAAAATTACAAGTAGCAGAAGTAAATTCTGCTTATTCTCTCTTCCTGTTTTTATGTTTATACTCTATTCTTTCAGAATAGATTTTAGAGTACTATTCCATTTAGGCCTTGTGGTTTATATTCTCTCAGTTCCATAATCCATTTTGTCTCTTCCACCTCTGTTCTGTTTCTCAGGTCACCACCCCTTGGGCTCTCATCCAACTTCACAAGAACTTAGAGGATTCACCTATGCACCCCATTCTTTCAGGCATGATTCAGGCTGATGGAGCCATTATCAGTGTTTCTGGAAGGAGAACTTAAGAAGGTCCTACCAAAGGCCACCACGGTTCTGAAGGATACAGCACATTTTCTAGGAATCTTGTTTGAAAAAACGGAAATGAGAAGCCAAGATGAAGGACTACTTCTAGTTACATTGGATGTTCAAAGTTTGTTTACGGTCATCCTGAATAATTATGGAATTGAAGCTCTCAGGAGATTTGCTGGCCGTAAAGTTCTGGATGTAAATATCCTTTGCAGTCTGTTAGAACTAGTATTGGAGACTAACATTTTCCTATATGTTGACACTTACTATTGGCAGAAATGGGGGGGTTGGCATGGGCACCCCATGTGCCAATAGTTATTCTAACATAGTTTTGGCACAATGGGAGAAAGAATGGGATCAAGATGCGTGCAACTTGTGGAGGAACCAGATTGTTTTCTGCATGAGGTTTGTGGACGATATCTTTCTCCTTTGGGAAGGAGATGTAACTAGTCTACGGGAGTTTGTCTCATTCCTATCTCACACTACTAGTTTTTTGAAATTCGAACTATAATTCTTCAAAAGGGAGATAGAGTTTCTTTACGTGCGACTATGCTTGACTCCAGGCAAAGGGATTGAGACCATGATTGTTAGGAAACCTCCATGGCATAATCATTTGCTTCATCAGACCAGTATGCACCCAAGGTATATTTTCCATAATCTAGTGGGAAATCAGGTCACACATATCTCCAAATTATGTTCTAGGGATGATACTTTCCTAAATGAAAATGAAACCCTTGTGAACACTCTCAAGAAAAGAGGATGTAAGAAGACAGACACCAGACTAAGTAGAGATGAAGACTTGCAAATTAGAACTCAGAAAGGGTATCCCTTATACTCTACCAGGAAACATGAAGAGACCAGACAGCCACAAGATAATATGAGGTGCAAACTGACTTACAGCACAGATAATGGTTTTATTTGTAATACTATTAGGAAATTATGGCCAGTCCTTACCTTGGATGAGAAGCTACGAAATATAGTGGGTGACAAACCTAGTTTTGCATTTCACAATAAGTAGAATTTGAAATGCCTATTGTGTAAGCATGATGGCCTAAACAACAGCAGACATAGCATACGGAGTCAGCGTAAAGGTACCTGGAGATGTGGTTTTGTAAAGCTTGCCCCTTCATATGGACACATAATGTATTTGAAAATCCTGTTACTAAAAAGAGTTATTCCTTTCAGGGTTATGCTACATGTACTAGTAAGAATATCGTGTATCTAGCCATCTGAGGCATGCCCTTCCTACTATGTAGGTAAAACAAACAGGGCATTTAAGGAATGGATCTTACACCATTTGTCAGATATAAGAAATCGAGTAGCTATGAATGCCCTTTATCAACATATTAGGGCTGAAGAAAATCATAGTTTTAAGTTTATGGCATTAATCAAGTTGGATGAGAGCCCAAGGTGTGGTGACCTGAGAAATAGAACAGAGGTGGAAAAGACCAAATGGATTATGGAAGGATGAGCAGATAAACCATCATCATCATCTTCTTTCGGCTGTTCCCGTTAGGGGTCACCACAGCGGATCACCTGTTTCTATTTCTTCCTGTCCTCTGCATCTTGCTCTGTCACACCAACCACCTAGATGTCCTCTCTCACCACATCCATAAACCTTATCTTAGGCCTTCCTCTTTTCCTGTTACCTGGTAGCTTCATCCTTAGCATCTTTTTCCCAATATACTCAGCATCCCTCCTCAGCACATGTCCAAACCAACGTAACCGTGCCTCTCTGGCTTTGTCTCCAAACCTTCCAACCTGGGCTGACCCTCTAATATGCTTATTCTTAATCCTGTCCACCCTAGTCACACCCAGTGCAAATCTTAACATCTTTAATTCTGCCGCATCCAGCTCAAACTCCTGCCTTTTTGTCAATGCCACTGTCTTCAACCCATATAACATATGGCATATGATGACATAGCTGATGAGCAGATAAACCACCGGGCCCAAAAGGAATGGTACCTCTAAAACCTATTCTGAAAGAATGGAGTATAAACATAAAAAATAAAAACAGGAAGAGGGAATAAACAGAATTTACTTGAACACTGTTTTTAAAGGTTTTGTTTTGGTGGGAGTGAATAAAGGCTCTGAAGAAAGTTTTACCGAAAGCGCTTATCCCACTTTCTTTTTCATTTGTTTTGTCTGTCTCTATTGAGTTTTATTAAACCTGAGAGTTTTATGCATTTGTGGTGGTATGTCTGCATCGTCTTTTAGTTTTATTTTTATTTTGACTATATGAGTTCTATCAGTGAGCCAGTTAGTGACCCATCTAACAATATAAGGGTTGATGCCTAGTTGGGTGAGTTTGTCAATGATGCCCGAGTGGGCAATAGTGTCAAATAGCTTGGCTAAGTCCAGGTAGGTGGTATACACAGATTTCCCTTCATCCAGGGCCTTGGTGACTGTCTCAAAGAAGTCCACCAGGTTTGACAGGCATGATCTCCCTCTGACAAATCCAAACTGAGTAGGGTCAAGTGTTGGAGATTACCTATATCTTTGTTTATAAGGTCTATGATGATTCATTCCATGGCCTTGCAGATAAGGCTAGTCAGGCTAATAGGTCTATAGATCCAGGGGTCAGTAGAAGTATCAATTTTGTGCAAGGATTAAAGGGTTGTCGGTGAACATAAGTATGTTGTTACACTGCCTTAAGATGCCCATGTCCACCAGGCTGGCTGAAGAAACTGGGAAATTGTCCATCCATAGTGATAGGTAAATTTATATGATCAAGAAAAGAGGTCACACTTACGAGTGGCTAGCGGGTGAGAGGTGTGTTGGTACCTCTGAGGCTAGGCTTAGTGTTTCACTTGGCAGTAGAGCAGGGCCACGAGAAACCTTTGGAGGACCACAAGCAAAGTTGCTGTGTCTTTTGGCTTTTCCCGGTTAGGGGTCGCCACAGCTGAACTACGGTCTGCTAATGATTGGTAGTTGATTTTTATGTGCCGAGTTACCAGCCCTGACGCACAACCTTCAACGAAGGTACGCCCATTCACACATGTCTCCACGCATAAGATGCTCTAGCTGAGAATTGAACCAGACAGCGTCTTACTGTGAGGTGACAATGCTGCCGCAGCACCACCACCGTGGGTCAGGAAAAATTTAACAAACCATTTGTGTTTATAACCACCAATGGTAACCACTGCTAGACGGCAATACACAATGGAGCTCTACATGCAAACAAGTGCAAATGTGGGGCTTAAATAAAACAAGAAAAATACCATTTTTAGCTCAAACTAGCCAATAAGAATGGTCTCTTTGAGCTCTACTCCAATCGCCCTCGATTAGATGGGACCCGGACAGCACTCTCCTCACACAATAGGCAGAAGGGCCTTCACCAACAAAAGTGGCTTGAAGTTGATGCTCAGAAGTTTCAAAACAGACCCAGAAATAGAAACTTGGAACTGGGCAGTGTGACAGCTGAACTAGTACAGTAAAATGTGACAAAAAAATAGTTCAGACAATTCAAACCGACAGTGGAATGCAAATACAAATTCAAAGTGCAATATTAGAGCAAAAACAGGCACTTATAATTAGTTGGAAGCAACTGATGCCTCAGATATTTCAGTATCTCAGTGAAGAGCTGGTTTTATTGCTCAAGTGATACCAAACAGTCTAGGTGTAGCAAGTCGGAATCTAACCTATGCTATAAAATGCAGAAGTACTAGAAATTCAAAGTGCATAAAATCGCAGTCACAAGAGCAGCAAGCAATTTAAATAATAAGCAATCCACTAGCAATTCCCAGCATAGAAGGGTGTAGGCCACACTCTCCCTCCACAAGAGTCTAGACCACAAACCCTCCTAATGTGAATCGACTGGTTTTAGTGTACAAGTGCTTAAGCCAGAACTTAGACACTTCAGAGTAACAGACACAATAGGCCTCCAACCAGTAATTTCCAGCCAGAAAGGGGTAGGCTATCCTCTCCTGCCACAAGACTTTAGACCACAAATCCTCCTGGTGTAACATAACTGGTTTTGAGCCCAAGTGTTTGCACCAGAATAAAGATACTTAGAATAACAGGCACAATAAGTCTTCACCAGCAATTCCCAGCTTAGAAGGGTGTAGGCCACATTAATGCAACCCTTTTACATTCTGGTGAAGTTCCGGGTAGGAACGCAAATGCTACATTTTGAATAAAGCATTTGGCTTTCACTGCTCTTTTTTTTTTTTTAAATACTTGATGGAATTACCTGCAGTCATTCTGGTCTCCCTCAGAGGTTGGTGGCATTTTACATTTGGGTACTGGTCTTTTACTCTGTCCTCTGTCCTTTTGCAATTTCCATTCAAATATTCAAAATCTCATAGTCATTGCTACATACTATGACAGGTGACTCACCTATTGACATGTCATAAGTTGTTATTCTATCCAAAAAAAAATTCACTCATGCTTAAATTGTTGGCAAACCACTAAAATAACATCTCATAAAACTTTACAAGTCTGACTCACCAAACCGTTCATCACAGGATTAATTCCCCAAGCTTCCAATAATAATAATAATGAAAAAAAATCAGGCAGTGTAACCTTAATTCATTAAGCTCCACTCATTTTTCTTTTCCCACTATTCCTTCATATTCTGGTTATAGCACATTATTTAAACTATATTGTATTAAGACTGTATTGTCAAAATATTAATAAAATCAGAACTGCTCACAAATGAGTACTTGGGTTCAACTAGCTTCCAATTATTTTTTTTTTTTTAGTCCTAGCTCTTCGGACATACAGTACCAATATTACTGTTGCCTTCAGGTAAAATCAATGTCAACTACTTGTTCACTTCTGGCTTTATAAAAGTCATCATGACCAGTTTTGTAACATAAGGAGGCTTCTTAGTCACAAACTAAGACCATGCTGCTACCATATTAAATAATTTGTGCAAGTTTCTTCTACTTAGGTTCATATAAAGGCATTATTATTAAAGATAATAATGTAAGTTGGATTACATCATGATAGCACTAAGCTTCTGCTGTATAGTAAAATATCCATCACCATTAAATATAACTAATTTATCACAGGAAAATGAGCCTTGCCACTATACCAAATCAAATCTCTCAGCAAATTCTTAACCACTTTTAGAAGATTTGAAGGGGTATGTGCTGGGAAATATTAAACCAATACAATAACAGAAAATTAGAAAAACTACAAAGCCTGAACTCTAGTCTATCAACTAATATTATTCTTCATACTTTTTAACTCTATATATGCCTTATCAACCGAATCGTTCACTATTCTGCATATCTGAATTCTCATATACTTAATATATGGAGTGTCCCTTAAGTACAGGTACTTCCTTCTCAACACTGGCACTAGCTATAATTGATGAAAAAGCTTGTGCCTCCATTTGATTGAACTTGAAATCCCAGAAGTCCCAAATTCATCCAGATATTGAAAATTATAAGGTATATCCTCAGCAAAATGGGTTGTATAAATCAATATGTAGTGAATGCAGCAATATGATTATGCTCAAAAAATGAGCTAATTACAAACTGGTTAAGTGCTGCTATAGTGTGAGAACTGACCTTAACAATGTTTAGATTGGTGCTTAACAATTGCTAAGCATTCCCTATGTACTGTTAAGGTCGGGTCTGTACTAAAAGCAGGCAGTGCTGACCAGTAAACATCATCAGCAGGTAGAAAAAGTTTCATTTCAGTTTACATTTCCACCTGCTGCCTGCTAAACTACACAGAGCAGTTTGAAGTAAACAGCTTCTCTTAAACAGGGACTATGTAAGGACGTCAACCCCCCCACACTTTACCAGCTTTAAAGCTAGCACAATGCATCATGTTTTTTTTTTATCTAATTTTTGACTAATGTGTAGTACACAGAGAAGATAAATCTCAATGCACTACAAAGAGCTATGATTGGATCTCCAATCGCAGCTGCATGTTATGCATTCTCAACATGGATGCGAAGATTCACCTCTCAGGCTTCCCTCTCAAGGTGAATTCCTTGGCATCCATGTCTCAAACACATAGTAAGTAAGTTACAATTGGCGACCCAATCAGAATCTACTACATCATCCTTAGAGTCCAAAGAAAATCACTTTCTCCTCCAGTCTTACGACCATGCAATATAGCTGCTAAATAAAGAGCAAAATAAGAGAGACAACAATGGGTATCCATGTTAGTCCCTCTGAAAAAGAAATGGCATTGACAGGCCTACATGAAATTTTAGCTGGGATTTAGACCTTGTACAAATTGTTCTGCCCAGGTCAACTAACTCCTGCATGAAACGAAATCCCAAGAGAACCTTTATAATGTAATACAGATTTTTCCCTGGCAACAGCCTTAGACCTTGTACAAATTATTTTGCCCAAGTCAACTAGTTCCTGCTTGAAACCAAATCCCAGGAGAACCTTTATAATGTAATATAGATTTTCCCTGTCAACAGCCTTCTTTGCAACTAAACTTACAATCACTAGAGCATTCTGTTCTCCTTGAGCTTTTTTAATTATCAGCAATTGGCCAGGAAAGTTGGTCTGAGAAATGAATGCTAAAAAGGCTCAACACTGAGACTGTGGTAAAATACTGGTAATTTTTTTGCTTTCAGAAGTCTCATTTGAAATTCTAGCCATATGGGTTTTGTCAGATAAGCAGTTAGCTATCCACAGAACAACATAAGGATTTATATTCAGATTTACAAGTCTGTCGATTATGCCTGCATGGAGAATAGTGCCAAAGGCCTTGGCTAGGTCCAGATGTGCTGTATGTACTACATAAATAATGTACGCTGCTTTTGGTGATTTTTATTTTCAAAAACATTAGAGATTAAAGAAGTAGGACCTTCCTTTCACAAAGCCAAATTTATAAGGGTCCAGCATCAAGAGATTTTTAATGCCACATTAAAGAGAGCTGAGGTAATATGTTCCAGAGTTTTATAAGTGAGGCTAGTGAGACTAATGGTTTTGTAGTTATCAGCGTTTGGACCACCCTTATGTAATAGCATTACAGTGGCTGTTTCCAGTGTTCAGGAATGTAACCAGTGGAGTGGCTTGGATTAAAGAGGTTAAGTAGGGGTCAGGATCGGCTGCATTTAGCACTGATAATTGGGCAACCTGACATGTTATTGGGATCCATGGATGAGTTGTTCTTAGCTTTTAAGACAGCTGAGAGAACCTTTCCCATATTAATAAAAGGAAGATGCTGAGACTGTAGTATCTGCAGAATAACACTAATTGTGGGCGGAGTAAAATTAGAACTAAATTTGTCAACTAGGATATTGGCTATTAATTTTGGGCCAGAGTTTATAGTATTATTGTGGACAAGCTCTGAGCATGGGTGGTTGTTAGTTCTTAATGTCCTGGCTTAGCTAAGGAAAGGTTTGTAGTTATTTTAATTTTAGTGGCTGATTTAAATTCATACTCTGCTTTAGCTTCTTAATGGTTCCCTTAAGCTCTTTACTAGTTTGTTTAAATGTGCTCTTACAGTACATAGAATGAAACTACTGTGACGTCTTTCTCTGGGCCAGTGACCAAGGAGCCTCAGTCCTTACCACTGACAGAGGTAGGGAATGTTCACTGAGAAAAAAAAATAGACACACACAGCATTTTCAGGTGCAGCTGTCTGCACCAAGTACAATTTCCCTTAAGAGCACACCGGGAATGCACACTCCAGTCCTGGAGCTGGGATTTTTCTCCAGACCACAAATATGACTCTCCACTGACACAGCTACAGAGTTTAGTCCTTAGCCGGATGTTTCAAGCCAAGTCCTCCACCATGCTATCTGTGAAATCAGTGCTCGGTGTCCCTCTTCAAAGTAGCTGACATACACACACACACACACACACACACACATACACACACACTGAAATTTGATTTTCACACACACACACACACACACACACACACACACACACACACACACACACACACACACACACACACACACACACACACACCTGGGAAAGGCTGGCACAGCTCACCCACTTTGCCACCTCCACCCAGACTATAAAATAGATTGCCACCAAAACATTCCAAAGCCAGCTATTCTAAGGCTCTTACCAGGTTATCCAATTACTCTTAGTAAAATTAATACCTATACAAGTAATGTTCAACCAAGCAGCAAGACTTTCAGGAGAGTGCAGCCACAGTGCCACTAAATAGATGCAAGTACTCTCAAAGGTGAAAATATTTTCTAAAACACCAGCCACAATGAAAGGTTTAAATATGTTTAATGATAAATTATAAAAGAAAAGCATGACAATACTGAATATCTATTCACAATAAAACACCAGAGTTTCAATTACAGGAAATATAAAAAAAACACAGATGGAAAGACTCGGATACAGAAAAACAATATTTAACTAATATCACTATATTTTTCAAATTGACTGAAGAATTACTGTTCCATACTTACTGGCTGGAGAAAGGGAAGATGAAGTGGATGAGGGTCTTTGTTGCCAGGTTCTAAAACAGAGTGGTGAGTGCAACTGACACATCTCTCACTAGTATCTAAATACAGTTTCAGTGCTGGCTATAGAATGACATCACATCTGATTACCTGACTCTGTGGTTCCCCCACACCCCCTCACTAGCAGCTGAACCAGGATTTGGCACAGACGGCAGACTCATAGAACTTCCTGCAGAAAGGCTTTTCACAGACATTGCAATTCTGGCTGAATTCAGACCTATAAGATAAAAATATTTATGACCTAAACCAAGTCATTTAACTTTAGGCTATTTTTCTTAAGGTTAGCTGGGCTGAGCTTAACCCCTTTCCTTCCAGTATCCTCTGTTAAGATATATAGATTTCAGCAGTTAAAACAATATAGCCTGACATATATATGTGTATTTCTCTCTTGTCCAGCAGGACCCACTGTTGATACATTTTTAACACATCTGCTTTATAAATACATTTTAACACAAGCATCTGTACAAATCAGTTTGATATTCAAAGAACACATAATTCTTTACAAAACTCCAGCTAGCTATGCTGGCATATGTTACATATGCACTGCCCTACTTCCTCTGGCACACCTGGCACTATTCCATGGCATCAAACTATCACAACTTCTTATAAATATTAAATACTTTTCTAGTCTTATTGCTAAGGCCCTCATTTCCTGATTTTATTTAATAGTAGTTCACTCTACATCTTCTTCATCATCATAATCTATTTTGAAGCTTCACTAATTCTGCCCACATTATTATTAAAATACCTTTCAGCCTTTTCCACAAATTATCAATATACATGCAAATTAGCATCCTATTTTCTTCTGCAACATGTACAAATGATTATCTAATGTTTTTCTCCACCTTTCAACAAACCTCTCCTTCTTTAAGTAAGCAGTTGGAAACTACCAATGCTTCTCTAGTTTAATTCCATCCAAGTTGCCTAAAAATGACATAACAAAGCTGCATAATGAGAAACCAAATTGGATGGATACACACTGACTTAACTATTAAATGTATACTACTAAAACTTAACCTATTTGAGATCTGTGTTTGCATCTACTAGAACAGTATGTATATATGATATTAGATCTATGCATTTGTGTGAGCTTATATACATATGGATCTATTTCATTTGATCGAGTTTTCAGAAACTCAGAATTCATACTGGTGAGATGATATGATTGAATTTCTGAAAACTCGAACATTAAACCCACAAAAATCTATCTTTAAGTTTTTGCAGGGAGGGCTCCCCTGCACCCACCATGTGGGGGTCTGCACCCCCTGCTAATTATATATCACACTACATTGAGGAAAACAGTAAATTTCTTGATCCTCACTGTACTGCAATCCCATTCAATAGCTTTGGGTTTTCAGAAATGTAATCATATCGTCTCACCAATATGAATTTTGAGTTTTTGAAAACTTGATCAACTGATAGGGATCCATATATACATATATGTGTGTATGTATGTATGTGTGTGTGTGTGTGTGTGTGTGTGTGTGTGTGTGTGTGTGTGTGTGTGTGTGTGTGTGTGTGTGTGTGTGTGTGTGTGTGTGTGTGTGTGTGTGTGTGTGTGTGTGTGTGTATATATATATATATATATATATATATATATATATATATATATATATATATATATCCTTAAATCCAAGTTTCCCCTTCTCCCTCCCTGTTACCGCATATGCCTTGGAGTTTACTTGGGGAGCAGTTTGCAGATGGATAAAAGTGCAGGGGGTGTGGGACACCAAGCACAGATGAAAGCACATAAATATCAAGGAGATGATTGCCCTGATCAAGGCACTCAATTCTCTGAACCATCTTTGGTCCCTGGGACTTCTTCAAGTTGCTACAGACAATAGCACAGTCATGTGGTACATTGACAAGCAAGGGGGATCCAGATCGTACCTCCCTTTGGAGACTTAGATTAGATTGGGATATACCTTCACAGCACAAGCTCACTCTGCAGGCATCCTACATTCCATCAGAACAAAACTGTGTGCTAGACAAGCTGAGCAGGACAAGGGCAGACCCTCATAAATGAAAACTAAATTAAGGGGTCTTCCAAGATTTGATCTATCTTTGGACACTTTCTCAAGTGCACCTTTTTGTCTCCTCTCTGAACAGTCAACTGGCAAGGCATCTGCCTTTTTTTTCTTGGACTTGAATGTTCCTGTATGCTTTTTTACCCTTTTCACTAATATCCAGGGTACTTCTCAAGATTCAGAAGGAATCCCCCAAAATCATTGTGGTGACTCTCTTGTGGCCCAGGCAACTGTGGTTCTCCCTTCTTTTGGAAATGGCCATGGGCAATTGCCACAAGCTTCTTCACAGACCGGATGTACTCACACAAGAACAGGGGTGTTTGATACACTCCAACAATAATCAACTTCAAGTGACTGCCTGGATGATAGGTTCTTAATTCCTTTTAGGCACCTGTTTACTGACGATGTGCAGCAGGTAGTAATGGTGACAAGAAAGCTTGCTACTAGAAAATCATATATTAGCAAATGGAAAAGGTTTTCTAGTTGGTGCCAACAACATAACAAGCACCCATTCAGGGCTACTTGTTCTCTGATTTTACAATATTTGTGTGAGTAGCTATCCTATGTCCTTTCTTATTCCTCTATCAGGATTCATTTACTGGCTTCTAAGAAAACCAGTGGCTCCTCCTAAGGATCTTAATTTTGTGTCAGAGGAGCTAACACTTGCTCCATTTGAATCAACTAACTCAGCTGACTTGAGGTTCCAACGTGAAAAACTGTTTTACTGATTGCTCTGACTTCTGCAAGAAGGGTATCTCAGATGCTAACTGTTAGGGTGAGTCAACCCTATCTCATTTTCCATAGGGGCAGGATTTCTTTGAGAACTAAACCCTTTTTAATGCCTAACATTGTATCTGAGTTTACTTTAAGCCAAACTATCTATATCTCTTATTTCTTTCCTGAACGTAAAAATGAGGTAGACATGATATTCCATACCTTGGATGTCCACAGACAGCTCTGGTGCTATCTTGACACAACTAAATGTTTCAAATCAGTTTTTCAGTTCTTGTGAAGGTAAGAAGGACAACCTTTGTCAAAACAGACTATTTCCAAATGGTTGTCAAAGGCCATTACCTTTTGCTATACTCACCATAAAAAAAACTATTCCAGGCAGGGTCAAGGCTCATTCTACCAGGGTCTTGGCATCTTCTATGGCTTTTTGGAAAGGGTTGGATTCTAGAAGCTGCTAGATGGTCCTCCATACATACTTTTACAAAGCACTATAAGCTTGGATCCTTCTCTAAGTTTAGATCAGGGTTTGCTAGGTCCGTTCTCTAGGGGCACCTGGACTCTTCTCCTTCCACATCCCTAATATAGTTAGTTTAGGTAATCTACCCATATACCCAAGGCTACTGCAGCAGTGATCAGTATGATGAACATAGTACAGTTATGTAAGTAAACTTACCATAGCAGTAGATGTTCAAATGATCAGTGCTGCAGTAGTTGCTCCCTCCCTACACCCATCTTGTTGTTTGGTGCATTTCTTATGTCAGGGTGAGGACAGTTTTTTGTTGTTATAAGCTTTGTCCTTTCAGGGCTCAGCCTCCCTCTCTCTGTTGGCAGGAAAGCTCTGAAATTCTTTGTACCCAAACTTGAGTTGTATTTTACTCAGCTCAACTTGAGCTGCCTGACAGTCTGGGTGCATAGAAGGTGCCCCAAGGCAACTGCAGCAGTGGTCATCTGAGTATCAGAGATCTGCATTTCTCTGAGTATCACTCCATCTCTGCATTTAATTTTGATTTGAAGTTCTTTATTTCAGGTATGATCACTTCTATTTTATTCTACTTATTCTAGTATTACATTTGTTTTGTTTTATGTTTTCTGTTCTGCTGGAGTTTTAAGAGTTCCAAGTCCTTGTTGTGTTCTTAAATTTGGTGGCTTTTGAGTTGCCTGCCCCTAGTATAAATCTCATTTTGGACACTCCTCCCAGTCCCATCTCATCAGCTTATTCTACTGAGTAGAGAGAGATCATTTGAAAAGGCCCATCTCCCCTTAGTTTCTCAACCTTAAATTATCATGTTTTATCCCTTCCCACATAACCTAAAAAAAAATTGCACTTTGTTCATCTGCTTTTACTGTATTGGTGTTTCTTCCTACTTTATTACTTTAGTTTGCTTTTGCTGCCTGTTCTTAAAAGTACTCCATTGTATTTATTCTGCTGCATTCATTACTGCTTGTTAGTAGCCTGATTAAAGCCTTTTGGTTTAAGCAGTTGGGCTTCAGGTCAGTTATTTTCCACTAAGAAGGTTTGTGGTCTGCACTCTTGTAGGAGGAGAGGGTAGATTCTGCCCTTCTGAGCTGAGAATTGCTGGTTAAATGCTTATTGTGCCTGCTTATTTGAACTGTTTCATTCTGAAACTGGTGCACCTTGTTTGCTGTAACAGACCAGATTCAGACCTGCTGAATCTAGCTTTGTTTGTATAACTTGAGCACTAATCCAGGCCATCTTTTTTGGAGAAGGTTCCCCTGCATCCTAGTAGCAGGAGTGCACAGTTAGAACTTGTCTGAAGACTGCTGGAACAGGGCTCAGTTTTGAGCTTTTTTACTGGATACTTTGTTTAAATCAGTTTGTTCTTGCTTGCTAATGTTATATTTTACTTTGTATCTGTTCTCCTGTGTTAAATTGACATAAACAGACTTTAAATATCTTTAGCATAGTCTGGTTACAGGTTTTGCTGTATTCAGATCTGGTTGTGTAATTCCTGTGTTTCCTGCTACACCATCTAGTGTTGGCTAGGGCCTGCCTACACTTAGTGGGAGTAAATGAACTGGTTGGAACTGGTCTGGCATAGGGTGTTGAGCTAAGAGCTCAGGGATAAGGGTTGATTGGTCAATTCCATTGTTTTTATTTTACTTTTGTTGTGGTGTTTAAACCCTGCATTTGCATGGGCTTGTGCTTGTTTGCCTGTTATGCACCACAACTGTGCTGTTTGAACCCTTTGCAAGGTATCTCAGTTGCATTTTTCCCTTACCAGCACTCCTGTGTGAGTGAGACCCTCACCTGCAGCTACTGTATTGATTTTATCCAGCCCAACTCACACCTATAGGTACTCTCCTCAGATAGGACCCACTCTACTATCCCTGACCTCTCTTCCACAGATTCTGATAACCATGGATGGACAGTTTTCTATGGTTTCACCTGCAAGTCTGGTTGATATGGGCATCATGAGACAGTGTAGCAACTGCCTTATGTACACAGATAACCCTCTACTACTACCACCTAGAAACACAGTATGTGAGAGATGCAATCACATTAAGAACCTAGAATCCCTGCTGTCTCAGTCACAAGCCAGTACATCTGGCACTGAGAAGGTTGTCTGCACAAACACTACGAACACCACACCTCTAAGATCTCCCACATCTGTACAACACACTCCTACAAATGCAGGGATTATCAACAAAAATATACCTAAACAAAAGAGACCTGTGAAGCAAAAACACACATGCACATCACATCCCACAGCACCAAGCATCACACATAGTACACACATCTGTGCCCCAAAGCCTCTAAGGCCCAACCACAAACCTAACATACTAGTCATAGGAGACTTTATTGTGAGACACACAGCTGTGCCCCTCACCAGGCTAGACAAGGAGAAAGTCACAGTAAGCTGCTTGTCACGTGCTAGAATCCACCATATCATGCATGCTCTCAAGTCTCCTAACAACAGGTACTGTTATGACTCTGTCATACTCCATGTTGGTGTGAATGACTTGAGACATACCTCTTTGAGCTATATGAAGAGAGACATCATTGGGCTTGCTGAATATGTGTCCCAGACAGGTATGTCCCTAGCCTTAAGCGGTATCCTACTGTCTGTCACCCAGAATGGTGCCTCAATACAAACAGAAAATGATTGACTTTAACAATTGGCTTAGTTTCTCGTGTCATTCCAAGGGGATCCAGTATCTGACAATCTGGGAAGACATGATTGACAGACCATGATGCTTTGCCAGAGATGCCCTTCCTCTGTCTCCCCAGGCTTTAGGCTTCTGGCAAAGGCTCTTACCTCCCCCATAGTGCCTTTTTTAGACAAAGTCATGAGCATAAAATTACCAACATGAAAAATTCTTATAAACAAAATTTAAAGGTCATGCAGCTAAAAGCTAGGAGTCTTAGCATGAAACTGCACTAATTGCAAGCATTCCTTGCCCTGGAGGATGCTGACATTTGTGCAGACACTGAAACCTGGTTCAAAGCTGTGTAAAGCACTCCAACCTTACCAGGTTACTCATCCTACCACACTTTCAGACCCCAAGCAGAGGGCTACAAAGCCAAAAGAGGTGGAGTTTCAATATTTATCAAAGACATACACACCTCCATGCTGGCCAAATGGTATGACACACAGGAGACACTCAAAGTACAGTTAACTGTTGACAAAAACCACCTCTTTATATCATAGCTAGCTACAGACCCCCCCAACCATGACTCAGGACACCCACTCCACCTATCTGGAATTACTTGAATCCATCAAGATTCAACCCTCTACCCTGATCCTAGGTGACTTTAACTACCCAGCCATAGAGTGGAAGCCCTATTCTAGCCCAAACATGAATGCCTAGAGATTCCTCAACTTCATCAATGCCAGTGCATTTCATTAGGTGGTCGACACCCCTACAAGAGGTGAAAATATCCTGCACCTTGTCCTAACCAACGTGAGTAGCCACTGTATCACTCCTACAGTGTCATCCTTCTTGGTAAGATCAGACCATAAAGTGATCATTTTTGAAGTCAGTATCTCCCATGACCCCCCCCCCCTTGTCAGAGTCAAATGAAAAAAACTTTTCCAAAGCTGACTACAATCTCCTCAGAGCAGGTATAAGTAGCTTCACAGCTACCATCCCTTCAGTTGGAACTAGCACTAATGTCCAAGCCTACAACCAAAAACTATATGAGCACCTACATAGCTGTATGGACTCAGCAATACCTGACAGGACCAAATCATCTTCCTCAAGGAAGAGTAAACCTGTCTGGTGGATAGCAGCAATACACAAACTCTATAATAGAAGGAAAAGATTGCTGTCCAGGGCCAAGAAAGAACAGGTACCAAGTTGGAAGCAATCTCTACTTTATCTGAACAAGCAAATAAGGCTAACTTTGAGTCCAAATTGGCCACATCCACTAAGAACAATCACAAGGCCTTTTTCACATATGTCCGCAGTCTCAAAGGCAACACCCAAATCTGCTCTGAACTGGTGGTCAGTAACACCACATACAAAACTGCCATAGATATAGCCAACCTGCTGGCAGACAGGTTCATTGAAAACTTCACTCTCCTGTCTCCCCCATAAGTAAACCAGGAGATACCCAGCACTTGCCCCCCCACCCCTCATCACCAGGGAGCAGGTCCTTAATGCCCTCTCAAAGGCAAAAAATACAGTCTCCATGGGACCCGATAACATCCCTGGCTATATCCTACATGAACTCAGGCATGAGCTGTCAGCTCCATTAGACACCCTATTCAACCAAAGCCTGAGCACTGGCTTCATCCCAGCTGAATGGAGGACAGCCACTGTCATCCCTCTACACAAAGGTGGAGCATCCACTGACCCAGCCAATTACAGGCCCATCAGCCTAACTAGCCTGATATGCAAGGCCATGGAATGCATTATCATGGACCTTATAAACAAGGACATTGGCAACCTCCAAATGCTTGACCCCACACAGTTTGGTTTTGTCAATGGGAGATCATGCCTGTTAAACTTGGTCAACTTCTTTGAAACAGTCACCAAAGCCATGGCTGAGGGGAAGACAGTGCACACCGCCAACCTTGACTTAGCCGAAGCCTTTAACACTATTCTGCACTCAGGCATAATAGATAAATTCTCCCAGCTAGGCATCAACCCATATGTTACCAGATGGGTAGCTAACTGGCTCACTGATAGACCCACTCAGTCAAAGTACGGGAAGTCACCTGTAGTAGTAGACCCGTAACGAGTGGTGTACCCCAAGGATCGGTCTTGGGGCCTCTACTGTTTTGGATATACTTTTCTGAGGTGCAAGCCAAAACCAGTGGTCTGTGGCTGACCAAGTTTGCAGATGACTGCAAGCTGGGTACTGTCTTAAATTCCCCTAGTGATGTGAACATCCTCCAAGAGGGCTTTACCCAAACTAATGACTGGTTCCAGATGTATAGCCTCAAACTGAATGCCAAGAAATGCATCATTATCCCTTTTTGGGGAAAATGTCGTCCTCACTAATTATCACATTAATAGCAAAATACTAAACATGCAATCAGTCATGAGGGACTTGGGAATCCAGGTTGATAGCAACCTGACTTTTGACCACCACTTTGCCTCCATTGTATGGAAGGCTTTCTACATGGGCCACCTCATAAATAAGGGTATTTCATCCAGGAAAGTACAGTTCTGTACACTTACCATAAATGTAGATGTTCGAGTGTATTCACTGTTGCAGTCAATACATTAGGGTAATCTGTTGGCAGGTTGCCCTCAGTCGGCCTGAATATCAAAGTCTTGGGTCCTGCGTCAGTTGCTGTCTCCTCTTCCATGATGTCAGGTCGTCAGGGGTGTAAAACATGCAGCCGACGCCATTTTATTCAGATTTTCTTGCCCCAGATTTCAGATGCCCCCAAAATGGGGAGTAAAAAAAAAAAAAAAAAAAAAATATATATATATATATATATATATATATATATATATATAAACAGCACTATATGTAAATGCACTTTTAGCAACATAAACTTTACCTTTATCTAAAAGCAAATACACCACAAAGGCTATAGAATATAGTGAAGGAAGGAGAAGTTATAGAAAAGGGGGATGGTGGGTGAGTAACCTGGACTGCAACAGTGAATACACTCGAACATCTACATTTTATGGTAAGTGTACACACCTGTACTATGTTCTTCATGTTTCACTGTTGCAGTCATTACATTTGGGTAGAATCCCAAAGCTATGGATGGGAGGATGGAACTAAATAGCATTAGGAGCAGCTATGAGGCCCTGCAGAACTGCAGTGGCAAAGCCTGCCCTGGATTTGGAGAAAAGAGGCAAATGATAATGCTTTGTGAAGGTATGAACAGAGCTCCAAGTAGCAGGTTCTAGAATGTCTTTGGTTGGAACTCCTCTGAGAAAGGCTGCTGAGGTAGAGGCAGCCCTGGTGGAATGTAACCTGATTCCCTTGGGTACAGGTTTACCATGTTGCAAGTAGCAGAAACGAATGCAGTGGCTTATCAACTTAGAAATAGTCTGCTTTGATATAGCCTTCCCCTCTGATCCTGAAGAAAATACCACCAGTAGTTGCTCAGACTTTCTTAGAGATTTGGTCCTGTTTAAGTAGAATCTTAGTTGTCTGTGTACGTCCAATGAATGCAGAATCCACTCCCCCTTGTTCTGTGGATTTGGGTAAAATGTTGGCAGGTGAATTGTTTGGTTAAGAGCCACACTGGATACCTCCTTAGGCATAAAGGAAGGATTGGTCCTGAGGGACACCATGTCCGGGTAAAATGTAATAAAAGGCTCCACTGCCATGAGAGCCTGTAGCTCTGAAACCCTTCTTGCTGAAGCGTTTGCCAAGAGGAAAGCTGTTTTCCAAGATAAAAATTTTAAATCTGCAGTAGCTGCTGGTTCAAAAGGAGGCAGAGTGAGTTTTTCCAGCACAAAATTGAGGTCCCATGCAGGAGTTGGTGATCTTCTGGGAGGCCTTAAATTTTTGGCCCCTCTAAGATACTGTCTTAGCAGAGGATGAGAAAAGAGGGAAGGCTCTGTGTTGTAATGAGCCAAGATGGCAGAGGCATAGATTTTTATTGAAGAAAAAGATAGGCCCTTGTTAAGCATCTCAGTTAAGTATTGTCTAATTTGATGGATATTTGGTTTTGCTGTGTCCGTTCCTTGTGCTTGGTTCCAAGCACAGAATCCCTTCCATTTATCAGCATAAGATTTTCTAGTACTAGGCCTTCTGGCTTCCAAAATGACATCCATCACAGATTTACTGAGAGGTGTTGTTTGAATAATTAAATGATCAGCCATGCTGCAAGATTCAGAGTTTGGAGCGGAGTGTGCAGAATTTGATTGTTCTGCTGAGACAGTAGATGAGGTACTTGAGGCAAGTACCAAGGAGGGAGTTGAGACATATTCCTTAGAATTGGGTACCAGTGCTGGCGAGGCCAGTCCGGAGCAATCAAGATCATTTTTGGTTTTTCTTGTCTGGCATTTAGTAAGACCTTGGAGAGAAGAGGCAGAGGGGGAAAGGTATAGACTAATAGGTTTGTCCAACTGAAGGATAAGGCATCCACTTTCCATGCTTGTCTGTGATAAGTCCTTGTGCAGAATTTGTCCAGTTGATAATTTTGGGGAGAAGCAAATAGATCTATGTCTGGGCTCCCCCATTTCTGTGTTACCATGCTGAAGATTTGTGGATCCAGTTTCCACTCGTGTGGGTCCATAAGATTTCTGCTTAGGTCATCTGCCAGAGTGTTTTGTTTTCCTGGCAGGAACTGAGCTTGAAGATGTACTTGGTAAGTCAAAGCTGTGTTACACAATGCCATGGCTATTCTGCAAAGGGGGTAGGAATGTGCACCCCCCTGCTTGTTTATGTACCACATAACTGTGGTGTTGTCCATCTTTATCAGTAGTTGTCCTGGATGAAATAAGTCATTGAAGGCTGTCAGAGCATTCTGAACAGTTAGCATCTCTTTCTGGTTGATATGCAGATGCATTTGTTTTGGGCTCCATATGCCCTGAATGCATCTCCCCGCCAGGTGGGCCCCCCAAACATAGTCTGATGCATCTGTAGTTAGGGTTTGGGTGGCACGGGGTAGAGTGAATGACAGTCCCTTGTTTTGGTGACATGTCTCTGCTCACCAAAGAAACTCCTGTTGTAGGCAGGAAATGACAGGAATCATTGTTTCCAGACTGTGACAATGTTGATTCCATAAACTTTTTAGGTACCACTGAAGTTTCCTCATATGCAGTCTCGCATATGGAATTAGTAGAATGCAGGATGCCATGAACCCCAACGCCTGCAGAATTTGTCTTGCAGATAACTGGGTTTTTGTTGCCATCTGTTTGAAGTATATAGTCAGTTGCCTTTGTTTGTCTGGCATAAGGTAAGCCATCTGGGCAGTTGTATTCAAGCTTGCACCCAGGAATGTAATTTTTTGAGAGGGTACCAATTGTGATTTCTTTTCGTTTATTGTGTACCCTAGGCATGTTAGATGCCTTTTTACAAACACCAGATGTTGAAGAAGAGTGTCCTTGTCCTCTGCTTGAATGAGACAGTCGTCCAGATAAGGATAAATTCGAATGCTTCTTTGTCTGCAGAATGCAATTACTGGTGCCAGGCACTTTGTAAAGACCCTGGGTGCAGTAGATAAGCCAAAGGGCAGTGCAGAGAATTGGTAATGCATGAAACCTGCCTTGAAGCAGAGGTATCTTCTGCACAATTCCCTTATTGGGATATGCAGATATGCCTCTTTTAAGTCTAGAGTCACTAACCAAGTGTTCCTGCCCAGCATAGGCAGTAGCTGTTGCAAAGTCAGCATTTTGAATTTTGGAATGTCCAGGTACGTGTTCAAAATCGATAAGTCCAGTATTGGACACCAGGCATTGACTTTCCTGGGTACCAGGAAAAGTCTTGAATAAAAACCTTGTCCTTTTTCCTGTTGTGGTACTGGTTGAATAGCCCCCATATCCATGAGGGATGTAACTTGTTTCTGAGCCTCTGCCCACTGATTTTGTGGCAGATCTGGCCAACCATTTGGAATTGGCAAAGTATGGAAATGAAATCTGTACCCCTGGGATACTATGTTTAATACCCACTTGTCCTGGGTAACTAACTGCCAATTTTGAGCATGAAGTGCTAATTTTCCCCCCAAGGGGGCTGCCAAAAGATAAGTGCTTGGTGAAGGTAGAATGAAGTCATTGAGTCTGCTTACTGTAGGATTGTGCTTTGTTTCCTCCAGATTTGGAGGTGGAGGCACCCCATTGCTTTGACCTGTAAGAACCCTGTGATTGGTATCTAGAGCCTTTTGAGCACCTGTATTTGCCTTGAGAGGCTCTGTTGGACACAGGAAAGGACCAATTTTTAGTAGGCCAGTGCCTACTGAACCTGGGTGGCTGCACTTGTTAGAAATCTTTTACAGTTTGCATAGATTTAGCTTTGTCTTCCATTTTCTTTAAAACCTCTTCTGCCTTATTACCAAACAGAGTATCATGCTGTAAAGGGGCATCCAACAATTTAGCTTTAACATGATCAGGCAGATTTTGCTCTTTGAGCCAGGTATGCCTTCTAATCACAGATCCAGTAACTATGTCCCTGCAAGTGGCCTCCAAGGAATCAAAACCACATTGCAATGTATGCTTTCCAACCTGTTCTGCTGCATGCTATAATTCCTGTAATTCTTTATTTTCCACACAATCAGAAATCAGCATCATTTTCTGTTTCAGTAAGCCCATAACATGCTGTTGATATTTAAGCATATGAAACTGGCAGTTTAAGGCCCTAATTGCCAAGGTTGCAGACATATAAACCTTCTTTCCCCATCTATCCAGTGCCCTGGAATCTCTATCAGAAGGTGTAGGATTTTTGGCTGTAGAGGCCTTTACACCTTTGGGACCCTGTGAGATTGTCTCAGGATCAGCAGCAGGATTTTTGAATAGAAATTTGTGGGAGTCAGGAACCCTGTAATATCTGTCTGGCTTACTAGGAGCCAGAGGTAGGGAATCAGGAGCCATGCTTGATTCCGAAAACACATCATCAACAATGTCTAATACAAGAGGTATTGCCAAAGGCCTATGCTGAGGAAGAAGAAGGAAATCTCTAAGCCTCTTTTTTGATTCAGAGAAATCCTGACTCTCCCATTGAAGATGTTCCCTTAAAGTATGCAAGGTTTCTCCAAAAGAATAATCCTCAGGAGGAGATGCAGATGGGATGGATTCTTCTGCATCTGAATCCTCATAGGGTGGAATAAAAAATTCCTGATCAGAAGAGGAATCAGAAGAAATGGAAACCTGATCTGAAGATTCATAATCAGTGTCTTGCCTAAGCCTCTTAGCAGGGAGGGGGGTTGGGAAGCCCTGATCAAGGTAATTAAGTCCTCAGCCATTTTGATCATCTGTTTTTTAGGCATCGGGGCCTGAGCACGTGGCTTATGCATCAGTTTTTTAGACTTAGAAGATGTTTTTGATCTTGTTTTTGAAGCTGGCATCAGTTTTATATAAAAATGTTGAGGCCTGAAAACACCCTCAGAAGCTGGTGCCTGCTCAGCGGCTCCTGACCCATCCAAGGGAGAGACATCTGCGGGTTCAATACTCTGAGAATCTCGCGGCATACCGGTCTCCGCATGGGTCTCGGTAGAGGCCTGCGACTCAAAGGTAGCGAGTATCAGGGGCTGCGAAAGCACCTCACTGAGTACCGGCGACTGGCTTAGGAGAAGATTCGTCGTCGGTTTTGGACCTCGACGGTCTGTCTCTGTCTTTTTCTTTGCGTTTTTTGTGAACTACGGTAATTGGATTGCTAACGACATTTCAGGGTAATTAAATCTGGATCCAAAATATTTTGAAGCAAAAATATACAGACGCTTAATAGTGCGTTGGTTAAATCTAGCACAGAACTGACAGCAAGACACGTTATGATCTGGGCCTAGGCAAGGAATACAGTACAAATGAAAATCCTTATGAGGTATTTGCTTCCCACAAGTAATGCAATTATTAACTTTTACTGACATCGGTAAGGAGCAAGAAAAAGTTTCCCCAATGGGGTACTTAGCTTTAGTTGAAGACTTCGGTTCTGAAACTCGAATGTGAAAATTTCAGGAGTCGGCTGGCCAGCACTTGCGAACTGCTTCTGCTTCTGGCACCACACGGCATGAAAGACTGAATAAAATGGCGTCGGCTGCATGTTTTATACCCCTGACATCCTGACGTCATGGAAGAGGAGACAGCAACTGACGCAGGACCCAAGACTTTGATATTCAGGCTGACTGAGGGCAACCTGCTAGCAGATTACCCAAATGTAATGACTGCAACAGTGAAAAGTACAGTTTTGTACCTACCATAAATGTAGATGTCCGATAGGTATGCATCTGCAGTCATAACATATGGGTTGTCCTGCCTCAGGCAGCCCTTCGGTCGGCCGGATTCCAAAGTCTGGGTCTGGCCTCGGCTGATGTCGCACTTTCCCCGACGTCAGAGCGTCTGGGGTATAAAAGCATCAGCCGACGCCATTTTCTTCAGTTTTTCTTGCCCCAGATGCCAGGTGCCCTCTAGGAAGGCTAAATCTGGATAAAGGCTGAAAAGTTCCAAATATTTGCAAATTATATACATATATAAACAAACAAACAAATACACCATAATAGATTCCCCCAGCTAGCTGAAAGAGGGGTAAGCACCCTAGGAATACCACAGAGTGGAAGGAGGGTGGGTAATCCTGACTGCAGATGCATACCTATCGGACATCTACATTTATGGTAGGTACAAAACTGTACTATGTCCTTCAAGGATGCATCTGCAGTCATAACATATAAGTAGAATACCATAGCCAATCTGGGGGAGGAGGTACTAAGAGAATTATGGTGTAGTTAAGATCCCCTGCAGTTCTGTAGTTGCAAACCCTGCTCGGGATCTGGAGTATAAGGGAAGATTGTAATGCTTGGCAAATGTATGCATGGAACTCCAAGTAGCAGCTTCTAAAATGTCCTTGGTAGCCACCCCTCGTAGGAAAGCTGTAGTGGTGGCTGTGGCCCTTGTGGAGTGAGGCCTGATATTTTCAGGAACTGTCTTTCCATGAAAGGAGTAGCAAAAACGAATGCAATTTCCTATCCATTTTGAAATTGTCTGTTTGGAAATTGCTCTTCCTTGCACCCCAGTTGCATATGCTACAAAAAGCTGGTCAGTTTTTCTGTTAGTTTTAGTTCTGTCCAGATAGTAGCATAGTTGTCTGTGTATATCCAAGGAGTGCAAAAGTTTTTCCCCTTTGTTTTGTGGGTTAGGGAAGAACATAGGCAAGTGAATAGCTTGGTTCAAGGATACCCTAGATACCACCTTTGGCATGAAAGTAGGATTGGTTCTCAGTGACACTCTATCCTGGTGAAAAATAAGAAAAGGCTGCACTGCCATTAATGCCTGTAACTCAGATACTCTTCTTGCTGAAGTGATTGCCAGAAGGAATGCAGTTTTCCAAGATAAAAACTGGAGGTCTGCTGAAGCTGCTGGTTCAAAAGGAGGTAGTGTCAGTTTTTCCAGCACAAAATTGAGATCCCATGCAGGTGGGGGGGGGGTCTTCTTGGAGGTTTAACATTTTTGATCCCTCTCAAAAATTGTCTGAGAAGAGGGTGCGAGAAGATAGGTGGATCCATATTGTATTCTGCTGAAATTGCTGAAGCATGAATCTTAATGGATGAATAAGACAGGCCATTGTGGAACAATTTTGCTAAATATTCTAGGATGTGTGCTAGGTTTGCCACTGTGACATCTGTGCCCTTGGATGCGCTCCAAATGAGAAATCTCTTCCATTTAGCTGAGTATGTCTTTCTTGTGGAAGGTTTGCGAGCCTCCAGGATAATGTCCTTCACCCTCTGAGATAAAACGGTTTGGTTGGGCTTTAAGGAATCTTCCAGGCAGTTAGCTGCAATGTTTTCAAGTTGGGATGCAGGGTCTTGAAATTGTTCTGTGTTAGAAGAAGAGGCCATAGGGAAAGAGGCCATGGGTTTGCCTGAGACATGCTTCTCAATAGCGGGTACCAATGTTGTCTTGGCCAGTCCGGAGCTATTAGTATGACTTTTGGCTGTTCCTCCCTGATCTTCAGTAGAACCTTGTACATCAATGGAAGAGGTGGAAAGGCATATACTGTTAGGGCATTCCAGCTGAAAGAGAGAGAGTCCACCCTCCAGGCTTGTGGGTGGTATGTCCTTGAGCAGAATTTCTTCAGTTGGTGGTTGAGTGGGGAGGCGAACAGATCTATCTCTGGGATTCCCCATTTCTTTGTTATGAGTTTGAAGATGTCTGGATGTAGCATCCATTCGTGTGCATCCATGGTAGTTCTGCTTAAGCTGTCTGCTAGTGTATTCTATTTTCCTGGTACAAATTTGGCCTGCAGCTGGATATTGAGATTCAGGCATAGGTTCCACAGATTCATAGCCATCCGGCATAGAGGGTAGGAATGTGTGCCTCCCTGTTTGTTCATGTACCACATGACCATGGTGTTGTCTGTCCATATTAAGAGATGTCCTTGCTGGAGGAAGGGTCTGAATGCCTCGATTGCATGCCTTACTGCCAGCATTTCCTTTTGGTTTATGTGCATGCTTAGCTGCCCTTGAAGCCATAGGCCTTGGATACATTTGTCCTCCATGTGTGCTCCCCATCCTCGGTCTGAGGCGTCCGTGGTGATGGTCTGCCTTGTTTTTGGTTTGTTGAAAGGCAACCCTCTGTTGGACTGGCAGGCCTGAGCCCACCACAGGAATTCCTTTTGAAGGCATGGAATGATTTGAATCATGGTTTCTAGACTGTGACTGTGTTGAGACCATACATTCCTTAGGTACCATTGTAATTTCCTCATATGCAACCTGGCATGTGGAATTAAAATTATGCAAGATGCCATGTAACCCAGGGCCTGCAGGACTTTGCTTGCAGTAAGCTGAGTTTGTCTTGTCAGAGTCATGAAGTAATCTGGAAGTTGTTTTTGTTTTTCTTCTGTGAGAAAAGCCATCTGAGTGATTGTGCCCAGATCCGCACCCAAAAAGGTTATCCTTTGGGATGGTACTAGTCTTGACTTTTGGATGTTGACTGTGTATCCCAAGGTTTGTAGCAGGTGTATGGCATAGGCCAAGTCCTTTAACAATTTTTTCTTGTTGTCCGCTTGTATTAGGCAGTCGTCCAGGTATGGATAAATTTGAATTCCCTGAAGTCTGCAGTGTGCAATTACTGATGCCAGGCATTTTGTGAATACTCTGGGCACAGTAGATAAGCCAAAGGGCAATGCTGAGAATTGATAATGCTCTGATCCTGCAAGAAATCTGAGGTGCCTTCTGCAATCTGGTCAGATAGGGACATGCAGGTATGCCTCCTTGAGATCTAGAGTCACCAGCCAAGACTCCTTGCCCAACATGGGAAGAAGTTGCTGTAGGGTCAGCATTTTGAATTTTGGCACAATGAGATAAGTGTTCAGTGCGGACAGGTCGAGTATAGGCCTCCATTGGTTTTCTTTTCTTGGCACAAGGAATAGTCTGGAGTAAAATCCTTGGCCTTGTTCTGTAGATGGTACCCTTTCTATAGCTTTCATCTGAAGTAACTTGCTGATTTGTCTTAAAGTCTCTGCCTTCTGGTTTGGTGGAAGGTTTGGCATTCCGCCTCTTTTTGGCAAAGTATGGAAGTGAAACCTGTATCCTTTGTCTATTATTTGCAATGTCCATGTATCCTTTGTAATGCAATGCCAGTTTTTTGAGAATAAAGCCAGCTTTCCGCCCAAGGGTGCTTCCAGTTAATCCCTGGTAGGCGGAATCAGAGTCAAGTCATTGTGTCTGTCCTGTAGTAGTGGTAGTAGTTGTAGCTGTTGCACTACTCCTCTGGTTGGCAGGCCGCCACTGACGGCCTCTGTAGGGGCCCTTGAATTGACCTCTGCCCCTAGGGCGCCTGTTTCTGCCTCTCTGTGCTCTGGAGGAATCTGGAAAGGACCAATTCTTTGTAGGCCAGTTTCTACTGAACCTGGGAGGTTGAACTTGCAGGAAATCTTTAACTGTTTGCACAGATTTTGCTTTTTCTTCAACCTTCTTTAGAATCTCCTGTGCAGGGGAGCCAAATAAATGCTGTTTCTCCATTGGAGCATCGAGGAGTTTGGCCAAGACATGGTCTGGCAAAGATTGCTCCTTCAGCCAGGCATGCCTACGAATTACTGCCCCAGTCATTGCTGATCTAAATGAAGCCTCCAGTGCATCATAGCCACATTTTAAGAAATGATTACTGACCTGCTGAGAGTTGTGTACCAAATCCTGAAGGGATTTACGGTCTAAAGGTTCAGGAGAAGAAAGCTTCTTATTCAGCTGATCTAACAAATATTCTTGGTACTGTATCATATGGAATTGACAGTTTAATGCCCTGGCAGAAAGAGTAGCAGATGTATAAACCTTTTTTCCCCATCTCTCTAATGCTCTAGACTCTCTTTCAGAGGGTAGGGGATTTTTGGCAGTAGCAGCTGCAACCCCTTTAGGGCCCTGAGAAATAGTTTCTGGGTCTGCAGCATGGGCTTTATACAGGTGGAAGTGAGAATCCGGGACCCTGTAATATCTGTCAGGTTTGGCGGGGGCCGGAGGAAGAGAATCAGGTGCACTACTGACATCATTGTACACATCATCAATTACAGTTAGAACCGGAGGTATAGCTAAGGGCCTATGCTGGGGCAAATGCAAAAAGGTCCTTAATCTTTTTCTAGAATCAGAGAAATCCTGACCCTGCCATTGAAAGTGTTCTCTCATGGAGTGTAAAGTCTCCCTAAAGGAAAATTCTTCAGTGGGGGGAGGCTAAAGGGATAGATTCTTCTGCATCTGAATCCTCATAAGGTGAGTAGGCCCCTTCCTGGTGGTCTGACAAATCAGATCCATCCGTGGAGTAATCTGAGGAGTGAGGTTCAGAGGGGTCAGTCCTGGGCCTTTTGTCTGGAGGAGGTTGGGAGGCCCTGTCTGGGTGAGGTTGGGAACCCCTAATTAAGGAGATAAGGTCCTCAGCAAGACTGAGGATCTGAGAACTGGAGGAAGGCCTCTGGGATGTAGATTTGGCAGGCAAAGCTTTTGAAAGTTTGGCAGCTTTAGCCCTGGAGAAGGCCTTAATAGACATAGAAGCTGGGGGCCTAGCTGCCCCAAGTGCAGGGGTAGAAATGTCCAAAGGTATGGTGTCGGACAAATCCTGAACACTAGCTTCGGTAGGGAGTTCTGAAGCCGACTCAGCCGGGGCCTCTCTGGCCTCGGTGGTCAGAGGTATGGTTTTGGTAGTAGGAATAGCCGTGGACTCGGTTTCAGCCGAAACCGAGACACTCGCGGTAGGCCTAGCCGTGGTTTCAGCCGAAACCGCGGGCCGTGAGTGTCGGTCCTTTTCCTTGCATTTTTTGACCGTATGCGTAGTCGGAGTCTCTGACGGCATTTTATAAGCAAAATCGGTTCCAAAAAACTCCTCTGCAAACTCCGACCGACGTCTAAGAGTTCGTCGGTTGAAGGAGGCACAGGCTAAACAAGCTGATACGTTGTGGTTTGGGCCTAAGCAAGGAAGGCAGTAAGAATGGAAATCCTTATGAGGTATTTGTTTCCCACAAGTTAAACAATTATTTACTTTGTCTGACATCGGCTGAGGCAAGAAAGAGTCCCCAACGGGGTACTTAGCTTTTTTCGAAGTCTTCGGTAGCTGAAATCTCTGGATCTGACCGACTGGCACTTACGAACAGCTTCTGCTTTGGGAACCGCGCGGCAAGAAAGACGGAGGAAAATGGCATCGGCTGATGCTTTTATATCCCAGACGCTCTGACGTCGGGGAAAGTGCGACATCAGCCGAGGCCAGACCCAGACTTTGGAATCCGGCCGACCGAAGGGCTGCCTGAGGCAGGACAACCCATATGTTATGACTGCAGATGCATCCTTGAAGGACATCGCGAAGAACATCAAGGTCATAACATCCCTGTACTCCTCCCTTATCAGACCTATTATTGAGTACAATGCCCTCATTGGTATGTACCTTGCCAAGCACATGCAGCAGTTGGAGAGACCACAGAGGTTCCTGACCAGGAAAATCCAGGGTCTCAAACACCTATCCTATACAGATAGGCTAAAAGCTCTGCCCCTGTACTCAGTCTCATACAGACTACTCAGAGTTGTGTCTGGTATACAAGGCCATTTCATACCCAGCCTTGATGGAGTTACTGCATATCCATAAGACAAACTCCACTCGTGCAACCTGCATGCAAGGCCTTAACTTGGTCTGTGACATTAATAGAATTTGTTGGCAGAACAGATTTGTGTCCCAAAGACTCCCCCATCTGCGGCATAGACTCCATCTCCATGTCAAGCAGAGTACCTCTCTAGCCCTCTTTAAGAGGAACCTGGACGACTGGATGGGAAACCATAAATACACCCTTGGGATCTCACCTGTGTCCCTGCTGGACAAAGGAAACAGGTGCTGACTTTGAGGGAACATGGGTGAAATTCTTGGCTAGGCTTATAAGGGCCTCTGGCCAATAGCCTAGTATCATCCTATGAACCTATCTACTGTTATGGTAAGCTTACTTACACAACTGTACTTTAATCATCTCACTAGATGATCAATAACTTTTGATAACTGCTGCGATTACGCATTCTGTTCCTCAAAATCAGAACAGTCTAATGTTCAACTGACAATTTTAATGCTTCACATTTAGCCTGTACCAGCACTTTACTCAGTCTTTTCCATCTCACCCAGTTCACCTACTAAACCTTCTTTTATTTGCAAAACATCTTCTAGTCATCCAGGATCAAACTCTCTTATAGTTATCTGAAATTCCTCTGAGTCAGTAAAAGCATTGCATCTCATAGGGAAGTGTGCTTTAAACAAGAAAGGATACAGCAAACTGAATTTCAACTTCTTCACTCTACATTCACTTACACACAGTCAACATTGCCTACTTTTTACTATTTTTTTTTCCTTCAGCATAAATAATTGCTGAAAAGGGTCCTTAGATATCACACTTCATGGTTAAAGTAAACAAATATATTGTTACTGAAACCCCTTTCTCATGATAAAAACTATCTATTAATGCTCTATAAATTATTACAATTCTGGTAACATGAAGAAAATAAAACATTTGTACTGGCCAAGAATGTGTTGTACAGTAAAGCAATGTTTATACAATACTTAAGAAATGTCTCACGTATGACTTCAGAAAATGAATAATCTGCCATTAAACTGTAAAGTACACATGGATTTTTCTAAGATCAAGCAATGTAGCTGTGTTGCTCAAATATACCTAGGATCATGCAATTATACTCATCCTAAATGTATTAATACTAAAACACCCCTTCAGTAAATACTAATAAAGTCAGAGATATTCATTTTGTTGCATGCTGCTGTCTTACTATAATGCATTTACTCAAAAGAAATTCTTCTTTGCAAACAATAGTCATTATATTAAAAAGTACACATCTCTTGCCTTGTATGTCCTTCCAGGTCACCTCAGCAGTGTCAACACTTGATTATTAATCTTTTTAAGTCTCAAAATGAACTAAAATATGCTTGTCTCAGCCACATGCAATCTTTTACCAGGCATAAGCAAGTGATGCGACTATGATGTCTTTGTCTGTCATGCAAACGAGTCCAAGATGGCAGCTTTTGCCGAATAAAAGTAATACAACCAAAGCCTTCCTCATTTTCTTTACATTTGTAAAACAAATCTTTATTGATGATTACATTTTAATTTTTACTCGCTGTTCAATAACTATGCATGATGCACTTGTTATTTTAGCACTCACTGCTGACACAACTGTTATATGTTTATACAATACAAATAAATTAGTCTCATGTCAGACATTCAGTGCTAACATTTAACTTTCAATAACTTGCCATTGTTAAACATGTAAATCCATATATCATAAACAACTGCTCTACCTAGTTTTAATCTCGTTAGATTTAACATTGCCCCTTAAACAACAACAATTAATCATATGAGTTAACTATTTATAATGTAATTTGAGATAAGGAATAAACTAGTGACCATATTGTTTTATTTTGGGTCTATATTAGAACATCGACATTTTAAAACGTTGAATGTTCTAATATCGACCCCTATTCAGTGAACGCTGACAATATCAAACATGCAGAGCAGCGAATTTTTTCCCAGGGAAAAAATTTGCTGTTCCGACACACATACACACAACACAAACACACCAAACAAACAGCAATCCACACACATGCACCTAAAATCCTACATCTAACCCTACACTAAACTGTACACACATCACTAGCTATCCACTTACCTTAACCCAAACCCTAACCCTAACGTCCGTCACGATCGTACACTCACCCGCGCCCTAACCCACCTACCCCGCCCTAACTCTCACGTCCACACAATCGCACACTTACCTGATCCCGACCCGTAACCTTCCACCACAGTGCTGAACATAGCAAAGCCACAGGAACGACCAACCAAATTCCTTCCCTAGGAAGAAATTCGGTGTTCCGCAGCTTCGCTATTTTCAGTGTTCGCTGAATAGAGGTCGATATTAGAACATTCAACGTTGTGAAACTTCGATGTTCTAATACTCACCCTTTTATTTTCACTATATAACAAATCTTAACAACTGTACTAGTAACCTAGTAACTTCATGCCTTGTATTGCAGTCTGCTTCATCAAATATTTCTATATCTTGCATGATTTGTTGCATGGTCAGTGCTCTCTTCAAGATCAGTTTCCATTACAGAGTCTGATACAGATAGATAGATAGTTACTTGTATATATTTTTATTACGGAGCTCTGTTTATCTCTTGTTCTCAGTTCTATATTGTAATCTGTTTTATCATCTTTTTCAACTTTCTTATTGATGGTATGTCTGATTGTCTAGTTATAATTTTCTTAGCCACTAACAACACTAAATGTAGCAACAATTTCATCTCTTTAGTACATGTTGTTTTACACCTACTCAACAAAAACATATCCACACTAAGGATAAATTCTCTTTGCTGTATAAAACTTAGCATATTATTTAATTCCTTTTTGTACTGAAGTAACTATGTACATTTCCAATATACATGAAACCTCTTTCTGAACCATTTAATCTCTGTCATATACCTCTTGTCTGTATGAACATTTTTCAAGATTTTTAAAGGTATAGAAATATTTCTGCAAATGTTGACTAGGGAAGTCCGGATGGGCACCGAGGCCCCCTTTCAGATGAAGCCAAGGGAGAAAAGCTCCAGTACATGCAAAATATTTTAAGTTACATAATATCAACAATATCAGGCAGAACACAATGAAAATAAATTTTACAATGTCCAAAATAGATATGATAGTAACTACATATACAGTAGTAAGGATTCTTACACTACTTATATTCTGTAGAGATGTAGTTAAATAACTATGCAGTAGGATAGATTTCAAAATGCAAAGTACTGAGTTATTTACAAAGGGTAGAAAACAAAAGGTTGATTTAATTATTAGATATAATACTAAAAGAGCTAAGAGACTATAGTGGAAGTGATGTGGGAGTTCAGTTTAATTTAGTTGTTTAAGGGAAGAACAGATATAAGCTCTAAAGGGGAGTGATTAGCAACAAAGCTGGTGATTTATTGTAGCATTGTTCCAGTTTTGTTTGTGTGGAAGTTTGTAGGTTAGTAAAGAGTGGGGAGGTGTACAGTATGGTAGGTAAGAGATGGGCTTTAGCTATTATGGTTTCTTTAGTTCTGCCTTTTAGGTAAGATTTTGTGCTATATAAGAGAATGAGCTTTTTTTTTTTTAGTAACAGTTGGAACTGTAGGGCAAATTTCAAGTTGTCAGTCAATTGTGCATCCTAAGAGTTTGGTGTTAGGGATCTATTCAATCGTGATTTTGACAAGAGTCTTGCTTTGGGAGAATGCTTTTGGGCTGAAAAGTAGTAATTTCATTTTTGGGGGTTAAGTAGGAGTTGTGTGTTGTCTAGCTAGGATTCTATGGACATAAAGGTTTCTTGAGTAATTTCTTGAAGTTTTCTTTAGGTTAGAGTCTGTGCAGATGTGTGTAGAGTCATCTTCATATTGTACAAGACTGGTGCGCTTAGAAGCAGTGTGTAGATCATTTATAAATATGTTAACCAGGAAGGGTCCAAGTATGTAACCTCGTGGCACCCCTAAAGTAGTGGGTAGAAAGGACTAGTATTCTTGCTGCCATTTGACTGCTTGGAATCTGTTAGGTAGATATGAAAGCAGGAGAGGGAAGAGGGGGAGAGACCCAAGGAGGGAAGTTTCGGTAGCAGTTTATGGTTGAATGCTTTGGACAGGTCTAGGAAGAAGGATTACACTAGGTTTCTGGTATTTCTGTTTTTATTAATGGTATCTCAAAAGTGAACTAAGGCAGTAGCGGTGCTATGGTTGGGACAAAAGCCATGTTGTGTTGGGGAGTGAAGATTGTTTATGGTAAGGTATAGAAGTAATTGGAATGGATGTGCTTTTCTAATATTTTAGATAATGGTGACAGGATGGCAGTTGGTCTGAAGACGGAGTAGTCAGCAGAGGGTCCTCCCTTATGAGGAGGAAGTATGTATGCCTTCTTCCAAATAGCTGGGACACAACATTCTAGAATGGATCTGTTTATTAGTATAGATATACGATATGACAGAGCCTCAGCTGCAATTTTTAGCAACTCAGCCTATCAGGTACTTCAGTGGAATGCATTTTCCACCAAAAATGATCAATAGCATAGTATGTTTATTGATACAAAGATAAGGTCTTTGAAGTCTAATTACTTGAGGTGAGTCAAAGCATTTAATTTATTTGTTATGAGCTTTATTTCCAGGGACATTTTGCACTGCTAAAGCAAAATATGCTAAAGTGTTAATTTAGCTTCAACCTAAGCAGTTATAAAGCCTGAGGTGAGGTGGGGGGCCCTTCCAGCAGATTCAGCACTACAGTACACAACATACTGATGCAGAAGTGAGGGAAAATAAGATATTTCATCAGTTTAATTTGATTCTTGGAAACTGCCTTACATTGGTTTTAATTGAAGGAATTTCTCCATCTGTGCTTTTACAATTAGAGTGAAATTCAGCTTTAGGGAGTGAAATTCAGCTTTAGAATTTCCTTGGCAGTGAGATTGTCTTACTTTTGCAGCAGTAATCATCAGGGGTACTGTGTGCTTAGTAAAATTGATTTTAACTAAAGGTATTCCTATTTTTGTGCATTTACAACTGGAGTGAAATTTGGCTGTAGAAGTTCCTTTAGCAGTGAGATTGTCTTAGTTTTGCAGCAACAATTGTCAGGTATACTATGTTCTCAGTACAGTTTGTCTTAACTAAAGGTATTTCTCCTTTTGTGCTTGTACAACTGGAGTGAAATTCAGCTATAGAAGTTTATTTGGGAGTGAAATTGTCTTACTTTTGTGGCAGGAATTGCTAGGGATATACTATGTGCTGCAGACTGAAGCAGTTGGAGGGAGTTGATTTCACTTGGTAGAAAAATTTCCATGCAAAAATGTTTAATTTTCTTAGTTTATGTGCATATCTAGTGCTAAGGCATATTTCCTTCCACAGATCATCTGTAAAATTTTTATTTTTATTTAATGGCTTTCTGCTGAAATGTCAGCACTTAAAATGATGTGTGCTGACGGGTCTACTTTGAAACAGCTAAAACCCATAACATCTAATTTCATAACATTGAGACCAGAACATATAAAACCCATAACATCGGATTTCATAACATCTAACACTACAAATCACAAGAAGATAACATCCCCTCCACATATAACGATACCAAACACACTCACGTTTCTGCAGGAGGGCACCCCCCACACCCCCATAAATTAAATATACCAACTCCAAGAATGCACTACAGTGGGAAAAAGTAAATTTCCTAACCCCACTGTATCAAGCCCCCATGCATAAACACAGTAAAATGTGTGTTTGGCAGTTTGGTGTCATTATATGTCGTTATATGTGGAGGGGATGTTATTTTCATGTGATTTGTCCTGTTAGATGTTATGAAATTTGATGGTATGGGTTTTAGATGTTTTGGGTTTTAGACGTTCTGGTCTCAATGTTATGAAATTCGATGTTATGGGTTTTAGATGTTTTGGGTTTTAGACGTTCTGGTCTCAATGTTATGAAATTCGATGTTATGGGTTTTAGATGTTTTGGGTTTTAGACGTTCTGGTCTCAATGTTATGAAATTCGATGTTATGGGTTTTAGATGTTTTGGGTTTTAGACGTTCTGGTCTCAATGTTATGAAATTCGATGTTATGGGTTTTAGATGTTTTGAAGGGGACCCATGCTGACACACTGAGGGAGGGGAAAAAAGATTGAAAATCCAAGAGAAGAGCAAACCTTTAACATCACTCTTCTCCTTTACACGTTTTTGCAGGGGGCAAGCCCCCCATACACCCTGAACTTATAGATACTAACTCTGAGATTGCAATACTTTGGAGAAGAGAGAATATTCTGAGAAATGGCCATCTCTGACTCAGTATATGTAAGTCTGTTTCTTTCAGCCATTCAGTCTCTGTGTTTTGGTACTCACTTGAGCGAGTCCTGCCATTTCAAATGGTTACCTTATTTAATTGTTCACTCCAAGCTATTTTTACTTTTTTACTGTATTGTCTTCTCAGATCTAATGTTGCCTTACATGCCCTGCTTGTTACTCTCTTCCCATCTATATTTCTCTTCTGGCCTCCACTATAAAATCTGCTGTTTTTGGTTTACAAATTTACTATCCAGCCTCCCTATATTTCCTTGAACTTTAACATTAGAACTATATATGCCAGTTGATCTGACTTCATCAACTCAAAAGTTTGTCTAGCTTCATCCTATTTTATGGCCTCATCTCCTTTTATCATCTGATCCCATAAATTCAGTTCTTTGCTTTTCTTTTCCAAATGCTCGTTACATTTTCTTCCATGTCTTTCTTACTACTGTTGATATGAATCCAGTTTTCCAAAGTCTAGCTCCCTTTAATGTAAAGACTTGCTTAATTTTTTTTCTGTATAAGGCTGTACATAATGGTCTTTATATTCCTTTCTTAAATCTGCCCAGATGCACACATGTGATCCTACTACTACCTTGTCAGGTACTATGCTCTCATATACTTCCATTTGGGCATATATTCCATTTCATAAATCCATACATTACTCTATTACATGGCCTTGTAATAGGCCTGTAAATCTAGAAGTCACAGACTACCTTTTTCCTTTGTCAGTATTAGTTTTTCCTGTTGCATTCTTTCTCTATTGTTATCACAAAGAAATGCATTAATTTCTTTTTTCATAGTCCTTCATTTCTGATCTCTGGGTTGAAACATACAAGCCTGATCTACATAAGGAACCAGTGTGACCAAAATCACCTTAATCATTTGTATCTTATCAATGTCTGTAAATAATTTCTATAATCTTATCTTACTTAGTCTTTTGAGTAATTTCTTCTCATATTTTTTAGCTGTTTGCTCAGCATCCTGTTCAATCTACTTCCCATGTTTCTCATCTTGTCAAGACCCAACAAAAAAGGGGAAGTTTTGCACCATGTCATGTGTTGGGGTATAATTCATTACTATAGCCTTTGTATATCTTGCTATACTAGTAAAATATTTCAGCTTATCAAATATTTTAATATCCTGCTTTTAAGACGTAACATGATATGTTGTTTGCAAAAAGGGATTCTTTCTTACCAGTATTTTCCATGTATATCCACTTAGGTTTGATTGTCTTATGTTTCTGGCTAATGGCAAAGAATGAAGGTGTAAATGGACAGCTCTGCCAAATTCATCTTGTAAGGCTAAATGCTTTAGACAGCTCACCATCACACTTCACCATGACTTGAGTTTTACTGTAGTTATTAAACATTAGTGTTGTCCATGTCTTTGGATACTCTAATACCTCAAAAGATCTCTTCATAAATTCCCATTTCACTTTGTCAAATGCTGTTTTGGCATCCAAACCAATTTACACTAATATATTATAGACCAATGTATCCTTTTGAATCATAAAGCTTCTGTTCATATTGTCAGATGTTGCCTACCTTTTATAAATCCACAGTGGTCTAGGTCTACTGTTCTTGGTAATATATTTGCCATTCTTTTTGCCAAAATTGTCATAAATACTTTGTAGTCAATATTCACAATTGAAAGTAGATATGTATGACCCTGGATCTAGGCAATCTTTCCCCTTCTTTGATATAACTGCTACCTCTTTAAGGGCAACAGCACATCCTTACCCAGAAATAAATGTTGTTAAGAAGTACTTGCCAGACTTTTATTATCTCCGCTCCCTTCTTTTTCCATGTTTTTATTAGAATTATGTGACCTCCAGGGGTTTCCTGGTTTCTCAATGTTTCTTTAATTTCAGAATCTTTATTTTTGATGTTAATACCCTTCCTTCTACTTCTGTTAACTGAGGAAGTTGTAATTGCCTCAAATATGTTAAAATAAATAAAATTTGTTGCTCTCTACCTCCACATCTGATCTATATAGTGTACTATAGTAATTGTCTATTACGTTCCTAATTTGTCTGGGTCGACTTTTACCCTACGATTCTCAAAGTTTCTGATTTTAGTTATCATCCATTCAACCTTTTGTTGCCTTAGATGTTGAGACAATGGTCCGTTTGCTGTTTGGCTATTGTCAAAGAATAGCTATTTTAAAAATAATTGCTCTGTGTTCTTTTATATTTTCCAGGTTTTCTTGCATAAAAATTCTAGATTGTTTCAATTATTCTTCATGCTGTTTGACTTGTTCTTTTTCACTTCTGTAAATCTATTACTTTTTAAAACCATCTAGATATCTGCTGGGACTCATATTCTATCTCATTTGCTTTCATTATGACCACATCTATAATCTTCAATTTACATTTATCCCACTTCTATGCAGGCTGTTTACTGCTTAGGTTCAAATCTAATAATATTTCATTTAAAGTCTGAGCTACCCAATCATCATATGGCTTCACTTTGGAGAAATACTGGAAAATGCAAATTTGTAACACATTGGACTTTTACTGCTTAAAAAATTAATTTTCATATTTACATGATCTGACACTATCACCAAATAAGCTTTCATGGCTTGCACAATGTTACAATATTCTTTCTACATGTAACAGCTGTCTAATCTTACCCAAGAACCATATTTCACTGAATATGTGTATATTCCTCTTCATTCTGTTTCATTTGCATTACATAAATGAGCTCGTATAGCTAGGTTTGCCAACTGTCCAGAATTAAGGGACACTGTCACTGACACTGAAGGACACAAGAATGTGTTAGACTGCGCACATTGTGTATGACAGTCTCCTTGAGGAGAGGTTAAAAGTACACTTCTATTCTGCACAGTTTCCTTTCACGTACATGTCCAGAATTCTTGATATGAAAAGTTGGCAACCTTACCAAATACTTGCATGTAGTATCTGCCCCCATTCAGTATTCTGTGACATTGTGGCCCTCCAGAGACATCTTTCTTATTTTGTATCATGGCGCAATCACTAGTTAGTACCATATATCCTTGATAAAAGGCTATGACTTCTCCAATCAAATTCTTTATATTTTCTCTCAGTAGTTTTAATGTAATATACAGTACAGCAAGTGTAATTCTTATATCCTGCCAACAACCTCTCACCACTGTAAATTTAATTTGCTCTTCAGTCTTTATTCCTGTATCCTTTTTAAATTATATTAAGACTTATTTTTGTTCTCCTCTTATTCCAGCAAAGAAACCCACTTCACCACACTTCCTTTATGATTCAGCTTTGTTTCCTGCAAAATTATTAA